>NC_057809.1:2541447-2841447 GCF_018294505.1 Triticum aestivum | reverse complement strand
ATGTTGAAAATTTAGTTTAAAAAATGTCAAATAAGCACAAAAATGTTGACAAATTATTTAGAAGAGGTGAATACGTATTAAAAAATGTTGATCTAGTCTTTGAAAATTGTTGAACAAATATTTGAAAAATGTTGAACAAGCATTAAAATGTTGATCAAGTATTTAAAAAATATTGAATAAACGTTTGGACAATGTTGAACGTGTATAAAAAAATGTTGATCACTTATTAGTTAAATGAAAACTAAACTAAAGCAGATAAGAAAAAAGTAGAAGAAACGAAATAAAACGAGAAAAAACATTTAAAACCGAATAGAAAAATAAAAATGAAACAATATAGAAGTAAAAATAAAAAGAACAAAATAGCCAAAAAAGGAAGAAAAACCGAATAGCATAGAAGAAAATGAAGAAAGAAGACTAAAATAGGGCGGCCCAGCTACTTTATGCCTAGTGGTTAGCAGCGCCAGCCAATTTGCTAGAGACCTGGGATTGACTTTTTGGTTCCCTATTTTCTTGTGTCCTTTTTAGCACTGCACGTGCGTAACGGGGCAGCCTGATACTGTACGGCTCAATGCGAGAGTTACCGCTAGCCTCGCTTAATGCGAGAAATAGACGCCACAAGTTCATGATCGGGCGCCTACAGCGCTGATTAGGGCCTCCCTGCCTACCAGGCCTTCATCGCTGGTTGGTGGGTGGGCTAACAAATATCGCAAATGCTATTTCTCGCCTACAGCGCGACGCTACAGGGGCGAACCGATAATGTAGTCGTGCGCTAGTTTATTTTCCTGTAGTTTTCAATGTTTTGCCTCTGTTTTATTTGGGTTATCTCTGGTTTTATTCAATTCTTGATTTTCCTTCTTTCTTTTTTCCTTGATTTTCTTTGTCTTACTTTTATATTGTATGTTTTTGTATACATCAGGAAAATGTTATATACACGTTTAATATTTTTCAAGTAAATAATTATCTATTTAGAAAATATATGTTTTGAAGTCTACTTAGTTTTCATACACATTGTATATTTTTCGTATACATCTAAACTATTTTTTATATACCTTAGGCATTTTAAAAATTCATGATTATCATTTTTACAAATACTATATTGAACATTTTTTCGAATATGTGTCAAAGATTTTACAAATACATGCCGCAAACATTTTTTCAATGTTACAAAACATTTTTTCAAATATGCAGATTTTTTTTCAAATGTCACAGACATATTTTTGAAATGGGCGAACATTTCCTTGAATGGAACGTATATTTTTTGAATGGTATGAAACATTTTTTAGTTACATAAACATTATTTTACATTGTATAACATTTTAAAATTGCACATACATTCTTTTGGAATGCTTGACCATTTTTGAAATGCCTCATGTTGACTCTGATAGACGTAAGAGTAATATATTGCTTAGTCGCTTGTTGTAACTATACCGGTTATCCTTTACCACACTTACAATTATTTTTTAGTAGAAAGACTGTAAGGGTGACCCCTATAGTGTAATTGGTACAACAAATCCAAATTGCGAGTACTGTGCCTTGAACCTCCATGAGTGGGAAGGCATCAGCCCCTTCCACTACTAGGCTATGCTTTAGTCTGCACCTATAAGTATTGTTAGTTCTAGTACCATTGATAATGAAACTTGCTGAGTACCCAAAGTACATGTTACTACTTCAACAGGGATCCTCAGACAGGATCATCACTACGTGGAGTTCTTCAATGACGAGGACGACTAGTTTAGCGAGTCCTGGCCGGTAGCCTACAACAACAACAACAACAACAAGTTACTACTTCAATAGGGATCCTCAGACAGGATTGTCACCACGTGGAGTTCTTCAATAACGAGGATGACTAGTTTAGCGGGGCCGACCAGTAGCATGGAACTGAAGTGTTGCGGGAATGTTGCTTATGTTTTCCTGCCTCTAAATCATCATTTGATCTTGTCTGTACTCAGACCATTTGCTGTCTTCTGATGTGATGATGTAGGTTGGACCATGTGGTCTCTATGTCTAATAATTTGGATCATGGCACTTGTATGCCTTATTCATATGTATATAAATATGTTCCCTCTTTGGTAGTGGAATTGTTGTGATATTCAAGTTGTAGAGTTCGTGGCATATGACAGTCCGTATGCTTACGACGGCTTTGTATGCAATTTTATTCTAGAAATGGACCCCTAGGATATATACTTGGAATAGTTTTGCATATGGGCATTATAGTATGTGTAGGCGAGAAAAAGAAAATCAAAAATCAAAGCTATCAGGTCCGTGATGGGTAAGCTAAGACAATGATCATATTCGCACCAACCATCTCATGAAACTACACAGATGATGAGGTTTTTCAACAACAACGTCTTGAAGAAGGGAGTGACACTCAAGCGTCTCTGTCACTTGATTCAACCACAAAGGTCAAAATCTAGGTTGTCACCTAGAAGAATCAATCCAAACATATCCAATCAATGCACTTAACAAGGTAACAACATAAATTTTTTTTCTTTCCAACCACTTATTCTCATAATAATACGGAGGGAAGGAAATTCTCCTCAAATATGTAGTACAAGCTATCCCCACCTATGCTATGTCCGTCTTTAAAATTTCTAAAAAATTTGCAAAGGAATCATTGACGCGATGGCGCATTTCTGGTGGGGTGACGAGGACAATCAGAAGAGGATGCATTGGATGGCCTGGTGGAAGATGTGTGTCCCTAAAAATCAAGGAGGTATGGGCTTCAGAGATATACATTGTTTCAATTTAGCATTGTTAGCTAAACAAGCGTGGCGTCTTCTAGACAATCCGGATTCCTTATGTGCTACTATATTGAGAGCTAAGTATTTCCCTGACGGTGATTTGGTGAATGCAACTTTAAAAAAAGGCTCCTCCTTCACTTGGCAAAGTATTATGGCAGGAGTAAACTCTCTAAAACATGGTTATATATGGCGAGTTGGAAATGGACAAAATATTGACATTTGGGAAGATGCTTGCATCCCAAATTGTGGAAATAGGAAAATTATTACTCCCAGAGGAGGGCACCTCCTGTCTAGGGTTTCAGATCTTATTGACCCAGTCACAAGTTCTTGGGATAAAGATTTGGTGAGACAAACACTGTGGCCAATTGATGCTCAGAGAGTCCTCTCCATCCCGCTTCCGCTGCATAATATGTCAGACTTCATTGCTTGGAGCTACACAAAGAATGGTTTGTTCTCTGTTCAGTCAGCTTATTTGGCAGAATGGAATCAACAACATGGGAGGAAGCTGCGACATACCAACGGTATGGGGAGAATCAATGTTAATCCTATTTGGGGTAAGATCTGGAAATTATCTTGTCCAGCAAAGGTCAAAATTTTCATCTGGCGCACACTGCATGGCACTCTACCTTGTCGGGTTACGCTTGCGAACAGACACCTCAAAGTCACGCCCATCTGGCCTGCATGTTCTAGTGCGCCAGAAGATACAAAGCATATGTTGTTTCTTTGTCACAAAGCTAAGGAGGTTTGGCGTAATTTGGGATTGGATGAGGTGATGAACAAGGCTTGTGTTATGGATCGTGCAGGAGAGGCAGTCCTTGAATTTTTACTTCTTATGCCAGATCATGATGTAGCTATATTGGGCTTCTAGAAGACCCACGAAGTAATCGCTATTACCGCTTGGTACTTATGGTGGGAAAGACGTAGGCTGGTCCATGAAGAAAAGTTTCAAGATGCTCAACAAACTTCTATGGGTATCCGTGCCATAGCGGCAAACTTTGTTAGTGCTTTCTCCCCAAATGCACTCAGTAAAATAGGGGCATGGCCTAGACCTCCAATGGGTTTTGTCAAACTTAATGTGGATGCATCTTTTGATCATGACTTGCTTAAGGGCACGGCTGGTGCTGTTCTCAGAGATGATAAAGGAATCTTCATTGCTGGCGGAAATTGGAAGATTGATTGGTGTGTTGATGCCCTGACAGCAGAAGCTTTGGCTTTAAGGTTCGGACTATCTCTAGCACATAAGGCGGGTTGCAATCGCCTTGTCATTAATTCTGACAATATGGAAGTCATTGATACCATGAAGAATGGAGGACGTTCAGCAGGAGCGGCAGCGGCAGTGTTTGATGATTGTTATTTTTTAGCGTGTGATTTTCCTCTTACTAGTTTTGAGCATTGTAACAGGGAAGCGAATAAGGTAGCTCATGAGCTTGCCAGACTAGCTAAATTTTCTGAGACAAGGGAATGGTTTGAGGAGCCTTTGGTCGAAATTGTACAACCTCTAATAGACGATGTAACTGTTATTTTTAATTAATAAAGTTGGTTGTTTTTCAAAAAAAGGTAACAACATAAAAACATCGGCATTGCTAGGTGTAACTAGCCTAGGTCAAACCTAGGCTTTCACACTGGAGCTCGCGACCAGGTGCTCGAGTAGCACCATCATCAAAATCACTCAAGCAGACACTTCCTCGTGATCCCGCTAACTGCATGCGATGTATCCGCTGCTGCTACATAAGCATCCCTTTATGTCTAGTTGTCATCCATAATTTACATCTCACTGCCGAAGTCAACAACAAGATCTTGACAGATGACCAACGCCGTCATGAAGCCGTAGGAGGTCGGCGCAGCATAGTCTGCAGCCACTGCCACTCGGTTGACGAGATCTAAATCACTGCCACCAAGCCGTAAACTGTAATATCGTTGCTCGCTCACTGCCTGCGCCGAAATCCACCACCTTGCCGCGGTAGTTAACCTCCCAGAAAAGAGCCCAACGCATGTCCAATGCCATGCCATGAGCCAACAACCAAAGTAGTCACGGCTGTGTAGCTTTGGACCATTGGGTGGCAATGACCAGCCGCCCACGCAGGGCCGGTCCTGAGTTTTTGGGGGCCCGGGGCGAAAGTAAACTCAGGGGCCCTTAAAATTCTCCTAGTATTCGTTGATGAGAAGTAACTTATGACACTCCTATCCTGGACCCCTCCTCCTGTTGGTTCAACGAAGGTGAACATAGACGCCGCGTTGGGCAAGCACGACAACAAAGAGCTATGGTGGAGGAGGTCTCAATGAGCCATGTGTATGATTTTATGGGAGCATCAAAGTCATTATCGATGACATTTGGAACCCTAAACCAATACCCTCCACGGTGGTTTATTGTGCCACTATGGGAAGACTTAGGAGATTACGGCGACTAGCCAACAAGGCCTAGAAAATAGCCCTTTTCTTTGCACGAGAAGATCTTTCAATAAAGAGGCGCACATGCTAGCGCACTCATTGCTGAGAGATGAGGTTGGTCGTTGTGTATGTCCGACAGCTTCGTCTAATGGCCTTTGTATCCCAATGTCTATTATTTAAATAAGGATGATATGATTCTCAAAAAGATAAAATTATGAAAGTCTCATCTGGAAATTCAACTAAAATGATATAGGAACAAAAGCATGAATATGCATGTCAATTTAATAATAAGTAATAGATCTTATAATTTTAGCATCCGTGACTGAGTGATCACCAAACTCTTATTGCTGTTTCCCTAGCATGAATTTGTGAGTTAAATGGAATTACGGAACAGACCACGCATATGAGAGAGAGAGAGAGAGAGAGAGAAAGAGAGAGAGAGAGTACACTCAAACAAAAACCTAATTATATCCACGCATACACACCTGAAGATCAATCTTCATATTTGTAGATTGTCAGGCCCTTGCCTCCCACAATCCCCATGACCCCATAATAGTATTCAGAGTTTCCGCTGCCATGAAAAATAATACAACATAAATAAAAACTCAACGAATTATCAAAATCTGGACTGAAAAAACCATGTATGGATAATGGATCAATCTTTTCATTGTCTGGACTCAAACCTGCGCGACATCGTCGAAGAAATTGGTTGTGGAGTTCATGATCTACAACCCATCTACAGATTTGCAGATTTTGAGGCCCCAAAATACAATCTTAAGATTTGTAGATCATGAGGCCTCGGGAGGCGGAACGTGGGGTTGATGTGGACGCCCTGCATGAGCCCGGAGTCGCCGGCATATGACTCGCGTCCGAGGCGAAAACAAATCTGCCGAAACCGCCGCGAATCAGTCTTCGCGAATCAGTCAACAGGTGAGCTCGACGGGGAAGAAAACTTGACGATCCTATACGTACTCGTTCCTTTTCTTAGACAATCCTATACGTACTCGTGGGCTACCGACTACTACGGGCCTGGGCCATGGGCTAGCTGCATACGTCGGAGGGGCCCCTGGACATCGGGGGCCCGGCCCTGGAGCCAACAACCAAAGTAGTCACGGTTGTTTAGCTTTGGACCATTGGGTGGCAATGACCAGCCGCCCACTGGGCCGCCGGCGACGCGCGCAACCTCCAGGAACCCGACGCCCGCACAGGACGCCCTCCAGCCAGATCCGTGTCGCAGCCGCCAACCGTGTGTATCCCATGGCTTGCATGCTGCAGATCTAGATAGGGGCGTCTTCTGGGAACCACATACACACGTCGTTGCGGACCTGCCTCAGCCTATCGTATTGCGGGGCTGAGGACCTGCTCTCCCTGCCGCATCACGCCGCGCTCCCACTGCGCTCACACCTCTCCTTGGCCAAGCGGCCCCGCACTGCCCAGTCCTCACGAGAGGAGAGAATGAACTTTTTTTTAGAACGAAGACGCGTCCGGCTTTAAATTAATAAACCCCACAACTTAGGCAGCGTTTACAGACGGGTTTAGGACAAACGGAACGAGCACGGAGGCTCAGGCCACGCTGGTGCGAAGCACAGTAAGTACAGTAAGTTAACGGCAGGCCATAGGCCAAAGGCGGTCACAGTGAGTCTATTACAGGCCGAAGGCCAAGAGCTTAGAGCACGCAGGCTCGCTCGCAAGACAAAAAGAACCACTTCACGTCGTAGAAGTGGCGACGGCTCCCTAGCCAAAACGTAGACTTGGCGAAGACGATCTTGAGCTTGCTTCATCCTCTCAGCATCCTTGCGCTTCGCCAACGGACTCCACTGCTACAGAAGAATGTTGCATTTGTAAAGAATATTAGCAGCGTGTGATGGGAAGATTCCCTCGATGGCAAGTTTGTTCCTGGTAAGCCACATAGCCCAGGCTAAGGCGCCTAGGCAGCTCCAAAGCACGCGCTTACTGCCACCAGTCATCGAAGCAACTATGGCCGCAAGGTCGGCGGCCGAGTGCGGGTCCCAAGTGGTGTTGGTGGCTTCTCGGACTGCACTCCAGGCAAAACGCGCTAGAGGGCAGCGGAAGAACACGTGGTTCGCATCTTCCATGGTGTTGCATATGGCACATAAACCGGAAGACGGGCCGTTGCGTTTAGCAACATTAGCAGATATGGGAAGTCTATTGCGGAATAGTTGCCAAAAGAACACCTTGACCTTAAGCGGAATATGTGCGTTCCACAAGCCCGTCGGCATCGGGAAGGCCAGCCCCTGGCCCTGGCACAGCCTGCGGTACAGTGACTTGACCGTGAACTTTCCGGACGGGGTGAGAGCCCAGGTGACCGTGTCAGCGGAAGTGGACAACGTCACCGATTGTGTCAGGCCAATCAGCTCCTCTAAATGTGCTTGTTCAGGGCCCGTTAGCTCTCTACGGAAGTGGATCGCCGGAGGGTTGGAGGCAAGTGCCGTCGCGACCGTCATCTCCGGGTTGACCGCCAGGACGTATAGGTCCTAAAATTGGGCCCAAAGGGGCTCCGCTCCCAACCAAAGGTCAAGCCAGAAGCGGACCGAGCGGCCATTGCCAACGACAAACTTGGCGCCAAGGGCAAAGGACGGACGCACCGCTTGTAGATCGTTCCAGAAGGGTGAGCCCCGCGTCGTGCCTTCGAAAAAGTTCCCGTTCGGGAAATATTTAGTGCGCAACAGACCAACCCACATACCCGTCGCCCCCTGCGACAACTTTCAAATCCATTTGCACATTAGTGCAATGTTTAGGATCTGTGTGTTTGTGATCCCTAGCCCCCCTAGGTCCTTGGGTCGACACACCGCGTCCCATCTGACAATATGGTACTTGCGCTTGGGTCCCGCCCCTTCCCAAAAGAATCGGGTCCTGGGTGTGTCCATCTTGGCATGAACCCCTTCTGCCAGGAGGAACAACCCCATCGCGAACTGCGGCAGCGAGGATAGGCTTGCATTCGTGAGTACTAGACGAGCTGAAGAGGAGAGGAACTTCCCCCTCCACGGACAAACCCGCCCTCCCACCTTGGTCCAAAGCGGGGCCCAGCCATCAATCGAGATATGTTTGGCATCCAACGGGAGGCCAAGGTAGGTAAACGGGAGTTTGCCTAGTTTGCAATTGAGCTGGTCCGCGATTCGTCTACTCTCGGACGGATCGAGCCCCATGGGCATCACTTCGCATTTGTGGAAGTTGATCTTGAGCCCCGACATAAGTTCAAAGCTAATCAACAGAGCTTTGATCGTGGCCACACTGTGTAGGTCCGGTTGGAACAACAGAAGCGTGTCGTCCGCATATTGAAGATGCGAAATCCCCCCTGGGATGAGGTGTCCCAACACCCCTTTGATATGGCCTTCCTCCGTTGCTTTTCGTAGCAAGGCCGCCAGTGCATCTGCCACGAAGTTGAACAAGAGCGGTGACATGGGGTCACCCTGGCGTAAGCCACGCTTGTTCCTGAAGAAGTGCCCTACTTCTTCGTTCACCGAGACCGTAGTTTGGCCCCCCGAGACCAGCTGCATGACTCTGTGCACCCATACCGGCGAGAAGCCTCGGCTAGTGAGGATTTGTCTAAGGAAATCCCAGTTGACCCGGTCATAAGCCTTTTCGAAGTCTAATTTTAGTAAAATCGCCATCTCGTGCGTGCGTCTAAGTTCGTGGAGGGTCTCTTGCAACGCTAATGGTCCCTCCAAAATGTTTCTACCGCGGATGAAAGCAGATTGTGAACGGCTGATGGTGCGGTGGGCGATCAGAGTAAGCCGAGTGGCACACCCTTTGGCGCAGATCTTGAAAGGTACGTTAATAAGCGCTATTGGTCTATACTGGCGAATATTATCCGCACCCGACACCTTCGGGATTAGCGAGAGCACTCCGTAATTTAGCCTAG
Organism: Triticum aestivum; assembly: GCF_018294505.1. Classification (NCBI taxonomy): domain Eukaryota; kingdom Viridiplantae; phylum Streptophyta; class Magnoliopsida; order Poales; family Poaceae; genus Triticum; species Triticum aestivum. Next base: position 2,832,435 of record NC_057809.1, on the reverse strand, counting down.
CAATGTCCACGAAACCACGCATGAAGCCATTGCATATCGCGAAGATGGGATCACGCAACAATGGCCAGAAGTGTTTGAAAGAACATGCGGTGCCCCCATGTTTGGTTTTGGTAATTGATGACAGTCTCTATGGACTAATGGTTGCCTTGAGTTATATTTGAAGGTTTTGTCCATAGGCTTTTCTTGGAGTACATGTGTTGGTTTCAAGGAGAGTTTGTGTCGACCAAGGTGCTATTCAAGGAATTACCTAAAGATTGGTCTTGTGAGAGGTTGATCAAGACTAAGTTAAAGAGTGAATCAAGTTGATCAACCCACAAAGCGTAGAAGATGTACCGAGAGGGATCAAGTGATCCCATGGTATGGTAAGCATTGTCAATTACGCTTTGTGTACTAACCCATGGTCTTCGTGAGGGTTCTTTGTGGGGTTAGGTTGCGGTGTGCAAGTTCAAGTGGAGCATCACGAAGAGATCAAATGCTTGAAGCTTGCCGTCCTTTGTGGTGACAATGGACTTGTGAAGATGTGCGGAAGAGTGGCTCACCCATAGTGGAGTATGGGGGAGCAATCAACTAGTCTTCATCAAGTCAACACAATCAAGAAAGGTTGCGGTGTGCAAGTTCAAGTGGAGCATCACGAAGAGATCAAATACTTGAAGCTTGCCGTCCTTTGTGGTGACAATGGACTTGTGAAGATGTGCGGAAGAGTGGCTCACCCATAGTGGAGTATGGGGGGGCAATCAACTAGTCTTCATCGAGTCAACCCAATCAAGAAAGATGGTCCAACTTGAGGGAGTCAAGATCGTCATCATCTAGCTCAAGTGGACCATGTGCAAGGCAAAGGTTTTCCCTTGATAGGTTTTCTATTTTACCGGTCTCATGATGATAGTTGGGAGACCGGGTTATAGGATCGATTGCCGTACTATCAAGGGGGGTCTCGATGAGTATCTTGATTGTATCGTTCGCTAAGAGCTCAAACCATTGCATCCTTGCATCATCTTTCTTGGTTCTTGTTTGGTTCTCTTTAAGAGTCTTAGAGCTTATGGTCATCTTGATGACAAGCTCGAGTTCATCGAAAACGGAGTTCACATGCTTCTTCTATGATGTTTTCGATGTTGGAGGTTTTGCCGGTTCTTCTCGGTTGGAGGTTTCACTCCTCTATTTGTTGACATACCTCCCCTGCCTCTATGCTGTTTTGATGCTACTCGTCGTCTTGTTTCCAACAAGCTTGAGTTTGCTCAATTCGGAGCTCATATGCAAAAGTTATGGCAGTTCTTGTTTTCTTGAGTGGGGTTTTGTCAGGGTCCCAGCGGTAGTACCGCTGAGGGGTCACAAGCGGCAGTACCGCTCCGTAGTGGTAGTACCGGCGGTGACTCCGCAGCAGTACTACCGTTGGCTTACCAGATCCCTACCGCGTCGATTCGAGGGGTCTTTTTCTGTGTCGGATTGTGCGGTACCTCGCTGCGGTAGTAGTGCTGCAGTACCGCTCCTTAGCGGCAGTACCGCCCTTCCTCCGCGGTAGTACCGCCCGGTTCCCTCTTTCCCTTCCCCTTCGTTCTGCGCGGCAGCACCGCCGAAGGGAGCGGTAGTACCGCTTAACCCAGCGGTAGTACCGCTGTCTCCTGCGGTACTACCACCCCAAGGTTCTTGTTTTGTTGCTCCTTTTCCCTGTTTCTTCCACCTGAGCGGCAGTACCGCTCGTGTGCGGGATGAGCACATAACGGTTGGATTTTCCCCCTCCTATAAAAGGGGGTCTTCTTCCCCATTGAACCTTATCCTTTGAGCTCGTGTTCTTCCCCCATTGTTGACCTTCTTCGAGCTTGCTAACTCTCAATCCCTCCATGGATTCTTGCTAGTTTTTGAGGGAAAAGAGAGAGGAGATCTAGATCCACATTTCCACCAATCACTTTCTCCTATATGTGAGGGGAACCCCTTGGATCTAGATCTTGTAGTTCTTCGTGTTCTCCTTCGTGTTCTTCCTCTCATTATCCTCCTAGCATTAGTTGCTTCGGTGGGATTTGAGAGAGAAGGACTTGGGCACTCCGTGTGCCCTTGCCATTGCATTTGGTGCATCGGTTTGAGTTCTCCACGGTGATACGTGGAAGTGAAGGTTGAGAAGCTTTTTACTCTTGGGTGTTTGGGCACCCTAGAGCTTGTTCCTCTTGGGTGCCTTGGCGCCCTAGACGGTTGGTGTTGTTCGGAGCTCAATCATTGTGGTGAAAAGCTCCGGGCAAGCATCGGGGTCTCCAATTAGGTTGTGGAGATCGCCCCGAGCAATTTGACGGGTACCGATGACCGCCCCCAAGGGTTGCCAAAGTGTACGAGTTCGGTGACCGCCCCCAAGGGTTGCCATTTGTACGGGTTCGGTGACCGCCCTCAAGGGCCCCTTAGTGGAATCACGGCATCTTGCATTGTGCGAGGGCGTGAGGAGATTACGGTGGCCCTAGTGGCTTCTTAGGGAGCATTGTGCCTCCACACCACTCCAAACGGAGATTAGCATCCGCAAGGGTGTGAACTTCGGGATACTTCATCGTCTCCGCGTGCCTCGGTTATCTCTTACCCGAGCCCTTTACTTATGCACTTTACTTTGTGATAGCCATATTGTTCTTTGTCATATATCTTGCTATCTCATAGTTGCTTATCTTGCTTAGCATAAGTTGTTGGTGCACATAGGTGAGCCTAGTTGTTTTAGGTTTTATGCTTGGCAAATTAACCGGTAGGTTTATTCCGCATTTGTTCAAGCCTAAACCGTAATTATTTTAATACGCCTATTCACCCCCCCCCCATCTAGGCGACATCCACAATCTTTCAGTGTTTAAACATCGCCACCGGCCACCCGTCGGGCCCCGGGGCCGTGTCTGTTTTCATGCTTTGGAGTGCAGCGTCAATCTCCTTGGGGAGAAACGCGAGCCCCAGCTCTTCGTTCTCCGACTCTAAGACTTTTTGTGCTGGGAGCCAAACATCCTCGCGCAGCCTTGCGCACCGAGGCTCGTCAGTCCCCATCAGGATGATGTAAAAGTCGTAGATGTGTTTGCAAATCTCCGATTGCTGGAGGAGGAGCCCCTGCTTCGTCTGTAGTCTAAGGATTAGGCATTTCCTGCGTCGGCCATTCGCGTACGCGTGGAAATAACCAGTGTTCGCATCGCCCTTAAGCGTCCACTTAAGGCCTCCTCTACGCCTCCAATATTCCTCCTCGGATCGAAGCGACGCCTTGACTTGCCCTTCTAAGGCATATCAATGCGCCCATTCTTGCTCCGAGAAAGGGCGCGAGTCTGCTTGAGTATCGAGGAGTGCAATCTCGTCGAGAAGTCTCGCCCTCAATACTTTGTCGTCACGCCCCTGGTTCGCGCCCCATCCCTTGAGGCTTGCACGCAGGCGCCCCCCGGCCGCTGTCCAAAACTCCATAGGGCCGCGCTGCTGGCCCGTGGCTTGAACACATCTCAGCCATCTTTCCCTAAAGATATTGTCGAAGTCAGGGACCTCGAACCACGCTGTTTCGAAGAAGAAACATGGGCTGCGATGTATCCTGTCTTCCCCTGAAGATAAGATGAGTGGAACATGATCCGAGCCGATCCTTGTTTCCGCAAGGAGCGAGCAAAATGGAAACACCACTTCCCATTCCGGAGACATGAAAGCACAATCCAAGAAGGATCGCACCGGGGCTAGTTGCTTGTTGGTCCAAGTGTACCTTGCCCCCGTCCTTGTCACTTCCCTAAGTGACATCGACGCAATTGCGTTATTGAACATGGCCACCCTTGACCAGTTGATATTATCATTGTTTTTGTCCGCGCTCGATCGGATGAGGTTGAAATCTCCACCCACCAGAAGCGGGATTTGGGTTGCGGCTACTGCCAGCACCTTGGCTTCGAGTTCTCCCAGAAACTCTATCGAGCGTGAGTGATCCGCTGGTCCATAGACTTGCAAGATCACGAGCTCGCGTAGCGAAGCTCTCACGCGAATATTGGCTGCAATAAAAAAGGTGCCTATCTCCCAGGACAACACCTCATAAATGGCACTGCAAAAGCCGAGCAACATGCCACCCGAATGACCATTTGTCGGGCTGTGCTGCCAAATAAAACGTTCCAGAGGGTCTATGGCTACGATATCTTGGTGGCGAAAATCGGTTTTGATGGTTTCCTGGAGCCCTACTATATCGATCCCTTCTTTCCTGATGTAATCTCTAAGTTGCGTGCGCCGCCCCGAGTGGCCGAAGCCACGGATGTTCCAAATTAGCATCCGCATCTATATGACGCGGTTTCGCAGGCGCACACCCCTAGAGGTGATCGCCTTGGCCACGCGCCTCACCTTGCCGCAGCGAGGCGAGGGAGGAGCAGCAACCCCTGTTGCTATCTCCTCTTCGGGCCGGAGCCTTAGCGACGTCGAGGGCTCATCCTCGACAGCCAGACGCTCCGCGTGTTGAGCAGCCGCCGCTGTGAGTGCCGCCTGTGCCAACTCTTTAGCGCGCACCAGCAAGACTAGCTCGCGCACCCCGCCCTCCCCTATCGGTTCAACCCCACATTCCACCAACACCTCACCTAGGTGCTTGTCCGAAAAAGAGTATCGAAAAGCGGGGCAATGGATTACCTGAGGATTCCAGATTCTTCTGTGCTTGGAGGAGTTGGGCGCGTTGGAGCGAAGGCATGTTCCCTTTGGCGCCCTTGGCCCGCGCGCTGACCCGAACAGGAGCCACCTGCCCATCCACCTCGGCCTTGGAACGCTTGGCCTTCGGGACAGTCACCGTCTTGGACGCCTCCTGCGCGATCGGGGCTGGGTTGGGCACAGCCAACGCCATCACCGCCTGCCGGGTGTTGCCGGCGCGCCCTAGAGCTCTGCTCTACGCCCGGCCTTCGCGCTAACCTTGCGCACGGCCACCTTCTTGAGCTGCTTCACCGCACCGAGCTTGTTGGAGCTGCGGCCACCTTGAGATGGAGAGCGCGAGGCGAGAGGCAGCGAATCCATGGACACCGTGATAGGAGTGCGCGCCTCTCCCAGCGGCTCCTCCATCTGGCCCGCACCAGCCTCCGCCACCGACCGCACCGGAGGGGACGTGACCGAGCCCAGGTTTGAGCCATACTGGTTGGGGATGGAGAGGTCCAGCTCCATGGACCCCCTGCTAGCAGCAGCTCCATCGAAGGAAGTGGCGCCCGATTCGTCGCCCCACCCTTGTCAGTAAAGCCCAGCTTCTCCCACGCTGCCGTATCAATGGAATCATCCTCCATGCTTGCATCCGCCTCCCTGTCGCCGCCCAAGTTGATGTCGCGCCCCGCCCCGTCCGTACCCTTGTCCTGATTAGGAGGAGGAGGATTTGGGGAGGGCAAGGCGGGCGCCGCGATTTGCTCCGGGGGGAGCTCGGGCTCGATGTTGATGTTGAAACCCTCGCCGTTGAACCAGATCTGGACCAGTCTACGCAGTTTGCGGGGGTTGCGGCATGCGAAACGCATACGGACTAGCCCCGGACGGATGAGAGACTCCTCATCTATCTGCAGGGGGCGGCCAAGCATGGTGGTGTCCGCCATGAGCAGGTCGGAGCGCCTCTGCTTGGGTGGGATTCCTCCCAGTTTGACCCACACCTCTGGCATCACCATTCCTTTGGGGGCGTCGAGGACCGCGTCGCGGATGTCCACCATGAGGTTGTTGAGGGAGAGGAATAGTTTGCCGCTCCTTGTTGCCATCCGAAGCATCGCCGGATCCGGGAAGACCATCGAGAACGCCCCGCCCTCCAGAGGTGAGATCTGCCAGTCCCACTCGCCCTCGAAAAGGTGTGGCAGCTCCACTTGAAGTATCTCATGAGTGAGCGCGCCGGAAGGCATGGAGAGCACCGCCGCGTTGGCCCCCAGCTGGATCTGAGGCTCCTCCCTCGAGTCTTCCGGGTACTGGAGGCAAAAGAAGCCCTCGCCAGAGATGGCGTGCCCCATGGTTTGAAGGAGCAGAGGCTTGCCGCGGGTCGGGCACTGCGCCGACGTGTGCCCCTCCTTGGTGCACACCACGCACAGAGGCTTGAAGGTGCACAAGTTCTGGAAGTGCCCTGTGCGACCGCATCGAAAGCATTCTGGGCCGTCGGCTTCCTCGATTGGGATTGGCTCCTCCTCCGTGCCCTTGGACGAGCCCGGCGCCTCAGATCTGGGCGGGAGGGGCAGCTTGGAGGCCGCCGCTCCCGCAGGCTTGGATTTCTTCTTCGCGTGGGGGTCGCCGCCCCGTTCGCCGCCCGTCGCCGGTTGCATCCCCTTGCGCTTGAGCTCGAGGCCTCGTTGCTTGTACTCCGCCTTCTTCTTCTTTCTTTCCTGTTCCTTGAGCCACCACGCAGGCGGCGGCCCCCAACCCCCCTCGTTGTCGGCTCGGCCACGGTTGCGGTCCCGCGGCGGCTCCATGGGAGGCTTTTCCCCCCGACGATCCTGCTTGGAGCCCATCGCCACTACTTCTGCAAAGGAGCGCCGCAGTGGAGGAGGGAGTAGAGTGGGTGAGAGGAAGCGGGCGAAACGACCGAAACGCCGCACCTCCGCAGCGGTGGCTGGGAAACCTAGCGAGATATTTAGGGTTTCGCAGGGGATCCAGAGCCATTTATGTGGCCGCTCGGGACTGGGTTGCTTGGGCTGGATACCCCCCTGTGGGCCGGGCTGGGTCCTGGGGACAGGAACACTTCCCTGCTCTACAAGCGCATCAGGAGACTGGGCCCCAGCCCGCGACAGCCCCGCAGTTGGGCCGTCCGCCACCCGAGTGGGCTGGCCCGACTGGGCCACCGCCTGGTCCGCCTCAACCCTAGGGCGCACCGCTCCCAGCTCCGTCTGCGCCGCCACCACCGCCACAGGGAACATCGACGCTGGACATGGCAGGTCAAACGCGTGCTGCAGGAGCAGCCCCGCGTCAGGAGCAGCAAGGTTGCCACGTCCCTTGCGTCTCCACGCAGAGCGTGGCGCTCTATGCGCGGCCGCATCGGCCCGCCTCGAGCCACGGCCCCCGGGCGCAAAAGCACGCCGGCGCCCAGCCTTGAGAGAGCCCCCAAGCTCCTTGGCCCGCGACACGAAGTCGCCAATGGAGCAGGCCGCATGGCCGCCCGCCCCCGACTCCACCGCATCGCCTATCTCCACCTCCTCGTCGCCATCCGACTCATCCCCCGCCAGCGCCCAAAAGCGTCTCCCCAACCACCGCGCGACGCCCAAGCGGGGTGCAGCCGTCCGCCTGGGAGCTGGGGCGCGAGCCGCCGACCAGCCCGCCGCCGAGTCCTCCGCCGGGACCTGGGCACCGTCTCCGTGGTCGCCGGCGACCAGGCCCTGCGCAGAAACGCCGCCACCATCGCCAGAGACGCCCGCAACGCCTGTCCGTACAGGAGCCGTTGGGAGCGCCATCCCGCTCAATTGAAACCTTTCAGAAAATGAACTATCCCGCCGCCGTTGGCGCCGTGTAGGCTTACGACTGTGAATGGAGGAGTAGAGTTTCACTTCTTCCGGTGGTCTCTGCACTAAACAAGGATGCACACGGCCTTTTTAGTATGAGTATCATGATTTTTATCTTGAAGTGCAGTCCAACAACACACCAAGCATGGTCCTTAGATAATTTTTTATGGTTTTCAAGATTTTATCTTGATGACTGGTCCCACCGCACATCAAGCTTGATCCTCAGTTAATGGGGAAACCCATGTGCATCACCTATCAATTTTAGAAATTAAACCTGGGTGGTTAGGCCGCACAACCTTATGCCTAACCACTGAGCTGATGTTCTTTTTGCCGGGATCTATTAAATAGGCTTTAGTCTCTCAAACCAGATAATTTGCCCCTAGAAGCTAGAGATGCTCTGACTCAATGAGTTGTAGGCAACAATTCAGGAAAAAACTATACCACCGGTGGTCACTAGGAGCACCCATCAAGTGTGTAAGGCCATCCATAGTTGGAGTATCATTCATGCGAACTAAGCAATTTTGATGATGTGACATAAAATTAAATGAAGAAAGAGAGAATGAGTTTAGTGATGCAAGCATGACAACGTTTATGCTTCAGTTTATTTTTGATAGAAACTTGACGTGTGTCATTAAAAACTGCCATCCTTACACATGATTAAAATTGCCATAAAAAATATCAGTGCGGGAGTGCCACACACCAAAATATGGTACTAAATTAATTACGAAAAGGAAGTCTCCTTCCCTGACCCCCCCCCCCCCCCCCCCCCCCAAGGCTTGGGCTGGTGCGTTCCAATCAAACAAGCCCAGATCACGCCCTACGTAACTTTCATAGCAAAATAGGTCTAGCAAAACCCGTCACACATCATCTAATGTGTAACATTTATCAATAATATTATTCATTATCGAGATAGTATCATACACTACTATCGTATATGCATGATCCTAACTTATAATACTTTCCACGGCCTAAAGAAACATACTGAGGCGCTTTGGACCTGCTGACCCTGCCGGTTGGTGGGGAGACAGGGGGCTCAGCATACTGAGACAAAATTGATAAATTTGACCTACGGACGAAATCAAATTACAAAATGAATTGTTTGTGAAACTATTTCACGCGGCTGATCTTTTTGTGTGACGTCCGACACGAAGGCGCCACACTACACTGTGCAACGCCTCATAGATAGGCGCTACACGCCTGGTCAGCGTCGCACCCGTGTGATCCGGAAATTACTAAGTCGGTGTGCAGTGCCTGAGAGCTAGACGCCACACTATACAGTGTAGCGCCTAGCTTCTAGGCGTTGCACTAGTGATTGCTTCATTTTGTAGTGCAGCGCCTGAGAGCTAGGCACCACACTATACAGTGCAGCGCCTAGCTCTCAGGCGCTGCACAATGACTTAGCAATTTTTAGGCGGTCTGGGGTGCAACGCTGGCCAGGCGTATAGTGTTTATCTGTGAGGCGTTGCACAGTGTACTGTGACGCCTTCGTGTCAGGCGTCACACAAAAAGGTCACCCACGTAAAATAGTTTTACAGGCAGTTCATTTTATGATTTGATTTCGTATACAGGTCAAATTTGTTAAATTTGCCGCATACTGAAGCTACGTGTTTGTACAGGAGTAGCACTCGTATTCACGAGGTGTTTTCGCCCGCCTGGCAGCAGCACGTTCACGTCAGGAATCATGAGTACCTTGCCTTCACGGGGTGTCAGCTGGCCATTCTTCCGGCATCACATGTGATGTGATTTTAAGCTGCCATCTGCTCGGCGTGGATTGATAACCGTATTTGGCATCTCCTTGTCTACGCAGTGGAGAGTGCCATGCTCCGGCCGGCGACCCCTCTCTCTGTGGCTGCGCCCACGCTCCCTACCATCTCCCGCCTCGGCCGTGGCGCGGCTCCGCCTCTCAGGGGCAGAAGGTCGGGCACCACCGTGCGCGCGCGCATGCCGCTGGAGCAGCAGCAGGTAACGCTGCCGTCGCTGGCGCACCGGGAGGTAGCGCGAGCGCTGGCAGCCGAGGCGGCAGCAGCCGTGCCGCTGCTGCCGTCGGCTGTGCCCGTCGACGTAGCCGACTTCCGGAACAGCGCTGGGACCGCCGTCGGCACGCTGGACGTGCGCCGAGGCGAGCCTGCCTCGTCGGTACTTTCTCTCTCCATTACATCCCCGTTCCTACTGCAATATCCCCCCATTCCTCGTGGACAAAACTCATCACGCCTGAACTGAAGTTACCAGGAATTAGTAGCTCGCTGAAGAACAACACATCTTACTCCCTCTGTTTTTAAATATATGTATTTTGAGAGATTTTAATATGGACTACATACGGGTATATATAGACATACTTTAGAGTGCAGGTTTATTCATTTTGCTCTGTATGTAGCTTATATTGAAATCTCTAAAAACTTATATTTAGAAACGAAGGGAGAATAGAGTTATCAAGGTGACCAGGCACACTTATACAAAGGGAAAGTGGTAGATGAGACTCATGTAGGTACACTCCTCACCACTGTCCAATTCCAATCTACTTCAGTCTTTAGAATGTTTCGAAAAGACTTTGGTCTTTAGATAGATCGATAGATCGATAGATCGATAGCTCTGAACATATTTTGTTACACAGACCAAACACTCAATTTGGATTTTCTCTCTGTCTTTTCCTCTCTTGTGTCTCATATTCTCATACTGCTTCTTTGTCTTCAGTTTACTATGCAACCTTTCTTTCTCACTCTCACGTGTGTAGTTGTTGTCTACTACTACCTCAGATCTCTCCCCTCCAGATCCCATCCGCCTCCTCTCCCCTCCCCTCTGCCTCCCCTCCCGCCGCCACCGGATCCCGACTGGGCAAAGCCCGTGCGGGGGGATGATGGCGGTGGCGGGGCGTCCCTCCGTCGCGGCTTGGAGGCATGGCTGTGATGGTGGATCTTGAGCGGGTGCCTCGAGATGACGTGTGTGTGTGGCCATGGCGCCGGTCACGCAGCAATGTGACCTCGTCTACCTTTGGCTATTTTCATCATCGGTCCAAAGGGATCTGGTCGATGGGTGTTGCCTCGCGGTGGCTTTCCAGCGACGGTCAAGTGGAGGAGGAGATGGTGGCCTAGTTGTTGAAGTGGGTGAGGATGCCACCATCGTCGGCGGCGCCCGTGGGTGTTGTTTTCCTCGTTGGAGGCGATGGTGAGGGCGTCGCTCACTCCATTGTTTCTAGGGGAAACCTCATAACTGGAGGAGCCTACCATTGACGGCGGCGGCCGTGGGCGTTGTACCCATCGTTGGAGGCGTTGAGGGATCTCCTAGACCGGATTATGGCGATGTTTTAGTCGTCACCCTCGCGGGGGCATCATCTGTGGAGACATTCATCGGCTGGACGGACGTGTGGACGGCTTGGTGGTTGGGCGTTGGTAGGTGGTGGAGCGGTGCTTCATCCTGCACATCGATGGCGGTGGATTTTGGCGGCGTGGCGCAGTGAAGACTCGGCGTCCGATGAGTGGCGATGGACTCGTGCAGGAGGACGACGCTGTCTTGCGTCGTGGTGGCATCGATGGTAGAGAGGACTGGAAGGTCGATGCGTCAGTATCTGATCTGAGGATGGATCGATGGATGGAGGTGATGGCCCTTGCAGCGTGCGCATGTGGTGTCCACTGAAAGTGCACCGAACCGGTGTGTAACCTAGTCCAGGTATTGTAGTTTGGATGGGGCATCCGACATTAGATGTTCGGTGTTGGTGCGATATCTGTTTGGTATTAGGCTCGGACATTCGGCACTCCTTCTTCACGGGGATAGGAGTAACGACAGGTGTTGCTAAGATAGTGACTTCAGACTACTGATGTATTACCTTGTAAGGGCTTTATGAATAATTAATAAAATGGCTACATGCATTGCGCAGATGTAGAGGTCGAGGGTACATCTTCCATTTCAAAAAAGAAAACTACTACCCCTCTACTAAAATATAAGATATTTTTGTAATTCAAATTAAACTGCAAAAACATATTTTGGTGTGCTGTGGCCAGCCCAAAATTAGCAACCAATAGCACGACTGCACAACACATGTCTGCAACTAAGTTTACACCACAACTCCCACGGGTCTATTAAAAAATACTTCCGTGGATCCAAAAAATTCAGCACATGGATGGACAGTACGGATAGCGAGTGTGCCTACATAGGAGCTCAGAAAACCACTATATTTCCCCCATTTTGACAACCATACAAACAAAGATCTATAATCCAAGTTATGAGAAAAATTTGTACGCTTTAAATGTTATAATTTCTTGTCTACAGATTGATTTCATGCTGCACTCGTCACTTCACTGCAAAGTCCCAAATGGCGCAATCGACATTACGTCGGTCCTTATTTTCCTAAATGCCTTGACGGATGCACCACATTTCCTCATGGAGTTCATACAAGGCAGCCCAACTTCAATGGTTGTGATTCTTGATCTGCTCCCACGGAAAGACCTCGCGCTCCACCCGGAGTACCTCCAAAAGTACTATGAACATACTCACTTGGACAAGCAACGTGAGAAGATCGAAGAATTGCCACAAACCCGTCCATACCGGTCGCCATCGCTCTTTGTGTGCAGTGCATGTTCTCCAACAGCGGTGTCGGTCACCATCGATTGCGGGCAAGGAGGGGAGGGTACCTTGGAAGAGATAGTGTGTGGTCATCTGGCATCAGCTGTGAAGGAGGTTCTTCAAATCTGGCTTCATAGTTGTGCTCGTGACACCTCCGAAATGGAAGAGGCCGAGAGGGAGATCATGATCAAAAGGGACCAAGCTGTAAGATCGAAATCAATCGAGGTCGACCTAACTGCAAATTTGCCTAGGATGTTTGGTCCCGATGTGTCTGGCCACATCATTGCTGAAATCCGTAAGGCCTTTGGGGTACAACTACAAGAGGCCTAGGATTCAGAAGCAGAAATGTAATCATTTTGCATCCAATGATAACCTGTTGTAAAATCTGTGAGTTGTAAGCAGTGTATGGCATCATTTTGTGCTGCAGAAAGCGACTTCCTACTAAGTAGCGATGCGAATAAGATAGTATTTTTGTTCACAAATAATTTTGCCTGGTAGTTTTATTCTCTCCTTGAAAAGGAGAGTACACCCACGGGCCATGCTCTCTACTTCATCCAATGCACACAACAAGTTCTGCTGAAGTATATTCTGCCAAGTTGCTTCATCCCGACCTGAAAGTCCTTTTTTTAGGAAATCAGCTTCTTCATTTGGAATTTATGTAGTCTCTGTTGGTGTTGCGTAAGTGTCAGGCCTCCTTTTATGTTTCTGTGTTGCATGCTAAGAAAATATTTCGTGAACACATATTTCACCAAGTGATATATGCCGACGGACAAAAAAAAGTCAGCATGAAGTTCATGCGGTTGGTGCATGGGCTAGTATGGTATGTAAATCAAGAACGCGTTTAATTTTCTCGGTGAGTACACATGGCTCAACTAAACCAAATGAAAAAAATAGCATGCTAGGATAAAATAGCATGGCCCTTAAAATACGTTATTAGCACGCTCTACCACGCTATTAGCGAGATATTGTACATTAATTTATTTAGTGGCCATTGCTCACAATTTGAACAGCCCTCCCGCTAACTAAAAATGAAGCTAATAGCTCACTAAATCTTAGTTTAACACCAAATTTGAAGTCATTTAGCGCCACCAAGCCGCTGCAGCCTGCGGGGGACACAAGTGAGTTCTACAAAGTCATCCATCTGCCCTACTCACCCTTCTTGTTTTGGATATACTAGCAAATGTGCACATGCGTTGCAACGGGGAGTAAAAAGATTTATCTAAGCCGCTATCAGTTCAGCTCAATTTTGATTCTGACTCGTCATATTGATGGCAAGCACCTACAACCACACTCAGGCAGCACCTTTGTGGTGTTGTTTGACACTAAGAAGGCAGGGTCTATAAATTAAGTTTTATTCAAGAAAGCCTACATGTATAATCATCACATGCAACAGATGGAACACAAATTAAAATTGTATTTATCGGTTCCACTATGAATGTGCATCACTATCACACAAATAGTTTGGATATTTTGAAAAATAAACATTCATGTACTTCTGATGTTCATGAATTTGATAAATGTATGTACATCTTATAAAAATTGTTTGTGTATTCACTATAAAAAAAGTATAGTCCGATGGTAAGTACGCGCGTGGATTTTGCAGAAAAATGTACATATGTAAGGTCTTATCTCATGAAATATATTCAAAAAGAGAATCTGGTGCAAGTACAACATGCCCAAGGATTATAATCTTTCCCAGTTATTAACGTTCAATTTTTACATGTTGCAATATGGATCCGCGTCGGTACGAAATAAAGACGGACCATGCGCCATTGATTAACATTGTATCCTAAATATCATTTTAAAAACATTTAACATGTTAGATAACATCATATTCAAATTCTACATATTGTTTTAATCAAATTCCATATATAACATGTTAAAATCGGAGTTAGGTTTAAAAGATATGGTTATTTGAATATATGTATTTATTTTTAATAGCCTATGGGGTGATTTCCGTAGATATCAGGAGCTTTTATGTAAAACTGAAAAACCGATTCGCTGTGACTTAAATCTGCGCCGCGGGTTAATTAGCATAAAATCCAGGGGTTTTTATGTAAACTAAAAAACGGTTCTTTCTTACTTCAATCTGGACCACAGGTTAATTGTCGGAAAGACAGGGGGTTTTCTGAAAAGAAACACGACGGACGACCAGAAATAATTGCTGCTTTATTATTAGGCAGAGATATGATGTATTGATGTAAAGGTTAGTTATCGAGTTAGGATGTATGATCCGTTATTGGTCTTTTTCATGTCCGAACATGTGTGTATCAAATATATGTGATATTTAATATATGATGCCGGATCGTGTATTTTTTAAAGTTCATGATTTAAGAAAAACTATAAATGGGGCTAGCTTCTCTATAGCTCGGCTATAGCTTTTCATAGCTGCTCGTGGAGCCGCCGCTATATGGCATAGCCCATTATTTAAAACTTTGCTAATAATTAAACTAGCTGCTAGCTCTATTGCACACTATATAGCGTCCATAAAATAGACCACCCATATAATGGTTAGCCATAGATACATGTTTAGTAGATGCCTGCATTCCTGTTGGTTGTAGGCTAGTAGTGTTAAGGGAAAGTTTGATACTTTAGACGAACATGAAGATACCGTCCTTTACCTCCTAGATCGTATGATAGAAAAGTTCACATTGATGTTGAACTACATAATAGTTTTACTGACTGAAGAGGAACCTGCTTGGCTTCGATATTGTTAGTGGTAAGAAGAGAAAGAATACAATATTTTCCCTAGCTGGCAAGGACACTATACCACACTGGATGTTATGAAAAAAGATATTGGTCCTGCCCCCGGAAACATTTGCTGCTGTTCCGCGGTACATGGCATATTTCCTGCTGTTTCGCGGTAAAGGGTTGAAGACTTAGAACAAGGCCTCACAACGACGCGTTCAAGGAGGCTAACGACGCCGCAAACCGACTTAGTCAAGCAGAGACAATGAGAAACACTTTGTTTTCCGTAATTCACAAAGCGATCACTTTCTTCTCTTAAAAAACAAAGCGATCACTTTAAAATTTTACCAATCCGTACTGAACAAATGTGTGCATTCCCATTGGTTGTAGCCTAGAATTAACTGTAGTCACCTAAATCTCATTCACATATGCTACCAGACGAATGGTTGACACCAAGCTGGTCCATCCTGCATGCAAGCCATCCGTGAAGTTATGGACCCTGCTCCACGTGCTGGCCAAAGCCTTTAGCTGGGGAGGACTAGCATACGATCAGACCCGCAGATGCGATCTACGATCCAACCATTTGGACTTTTGGATGGAAAATGCGCTGTACAGATGTAGCAACGCGGTCCACTAGTGAACATTTTGCACAACGCCCCATTTTTTTCCATTTCTCAATGCCACACCAAGTCCCTCTCATCTCACGTGTGTATCCAGCCGGGACAGTAAAATCCTCTTCCATTCTTTCTTTCTCTCAGATTACCGCCGCCGCTGCCGCCGGGCCATGTGCAGCTGGTGCATCCGTAGCATGAGTTCGCTAATGTATCCAGTGCAATGAGCTATGGATAATATCCAAAATACCCGAACCACACAAAACAACCCCAGTTACATCAACTCACGGCTTAACACTAATCATGGATTGCATGGTGCCACCCCCTCTGCTCCCCGTTGCACTTGACTGAATATGTACCGGCTCTGAAACTCCAAGTACGGACAATACAACTGCCTAGAAGTAAGAAACAAGATTCAATCATATAAGGGTTAGCGTGTTGGCCAAAGAAAAATTTAGGAAAAAAACCTCAGAACTTGAGCCATCCAGGCAAGGCCGTGCTAAGATCAAAAGTGATATGGTTGGATCACAATTGTCTTTATAATGCTGAAAAACTAAGGCATATTTGCTCAGAATTAAATCTTGTTTGAGTGTGTCTATTAGAAGAGTCTCACTTGCTAAAGTACAGAGCAGGAATTTCTGATGATGATGCTACAAATATCTGTTACAGTTGAACATGTTCTCACTTATCTTCAAAGTTTCAGATGATGATGCTGAACATGTTCTCACTTAACTTCAAAGTTTCAGATGATGATGCTGCTGCAGTACAGAGCAACAACACACAGGGGAAAAAGGAATTGTGCTCAGTACACATAGTAATAAGGTTGCGCTAATTGGCCAAATAATCACATGAGCACAATACATAGCAGTTGTCTACAAAAGGAAGTAACATATAAAGACGAACCAAATCTTGAAATCTATGTGAAACTAGGCTTAGCAATTCCCTTTCGGGGTCATACAATCAAGTTCCTGAAGCTAACAGTAATGCTCATTCAGAGTAACATAGCGTAATTATACAAAACTAGATAAACCAAACATATGCATGCTTCAACAAAACACCTGCAAATGTGAGCTCCCAGGTAATAATTTTTCACATAAAAAATAATGCGTGTACGCATAGATACATCCCCTTTTATTCATTTTGATGACAAGTATTTCCGAACGGAGGGAGTAGTAATTAACATCACAGAAAAAAGTAGTAATGAACAAACTCTTGCCATGTACGCGGGCTCACAGGTAATCATTTTTCACATACATGTTCAGTCATTCATTTACAACTTTAGTATAAATTTAGCGGAGTACATGATAGGTCTATACAGATGAAGGATCAGAGCAGACATAGCACATCTCTTTTCCACTCTAACAATTGTAATTAGTGATATAGTTATAGCATTATGGCTGCATCTCACACATAAATTAGGCGCCCATACTGCTCAATTTCTGAAATGGGTTCAAACGAATTAGGGAAACCAAGGAACCAGAAGAACCAATATGGCTGCCCATGAGTAATATAAGAACTAAATACAGTACACATACCTCTGCTCCTTGAGCTGTAATGGCGGAAACGGATCCTATGCAGAAGTACCGTCCATCCACAGAGCTACAGCCCCGCGTCGCTACATAGGCGCAATCACACCAAGCCGCCGCTCAACCACACGATTTGGATCCTGGGCGCTGGTGTTTCAACGCCGGCAGTCGGAAAGGGAGAGGGAGTTCTCGAGGAAGAGGAGAGGAAGATCGAGGGAGAGCGGTCCAGTGATACAGGAGATGGCGAATAAAGTGGAGTTTGGAGGTTGTTTCGCGCAATTTAGCTACACTTCAAGGTCCCTTTGCAAAATGTACCAGCACCCACGTCTTAGATGGATCCGGTCCCTCCCATTCTGATCAGATGGCTCATGTGCAGCCAGCGCATCTGGTGCACGAGTTGGCTTGTTGCACTGGATACGTTCTCGGATACATTCTCGGGTTAGCTGGTCCAAACGCGTACTACTGTAGACTAATTGTTAACGTCGAACTGGTACGCATAGTGTTTCTGCCGTCCACCGATACCCGCTGTTTTGTAAAGCTAGATTCCCGTGGACACAGTTCATATAGAAAAAGTCACATATTACTATCTCTGTATCTAAAGGCATCTTCAACGTTGACCCGCAAATTTACTCCCATCCATCCACGGACCGATGAATCAGTTCGCGGACATTGATGCAACAGCTGGTCATCCAACCGTAAAATATAGTAGCTTTTAGTTGGGGGGAAGACCACCAATTATAGTGCTTCTGTAGCTTAGGTCAAATCTAGCTGGCTATATCATGCGAGTAAGCACGAAGCACATGACGGAAGGTGCTAAGCATTAGGCTTCCGCCAAATAAACTCCAACTAATGCATATAAAAGTACCTTCTGCCAAATGACCGCTTAATGTGCATAACAAAATTACATTAATTAGCACTTTCCGTCAAATGAAACATACTAGGCAAAATGCTAGCTACCCGTCACAATTAGCACATTGCATTTAGCCGTCCTTGACGGACGCAGAGCAAAGACGTTACGTGATGTCTTTTGGCTGGTCAGAAGGATGTCTGAAATCCCGCAAAGCCCCCCTTCATCTATCTCGGATTGCCGGAAAAAATGTGACGGGTCTGCAAACCCACACTTGGAGCAGCCGCTCATATTGTAAGGGTAGTGGCGCCACATATCTAGTCGGTCGCCGTTACTGCTACGTGAAGTGTGAAAGAAGGAATGAGTTGCTGTGTTTAGTGGTTCCAACCCGATCCAAAGGCTGCACGAGATGAATCTCACGGCCCACAAGACGGCTGATCCTGCGCGGGAATAAGTGGGATGACGCGTATTACGTGTCTGTTTCATTTTTCTGACAGAGAAGTTTAGATCATAGCCTTATCTGCACAGTCAAATCAGGACTGACGTGGCCACTCGTGGCCTCTACTGCCATGACAAATTACAGGATTTAGCAGAGAAAATGGAGCTCGTTGTTCAGATAAACAAGCAATCCCACAAGCTTCAGGGTTCAGAACAGAGACTTCTCCTTGTAGTCACACCACCTAGCCGTCAAGCACGATACCCATGCGCCTGCTTTGGAGCGAGACAACCCAATCCTGCTCTCCGCTCACAATCTGAAGCACATGTCGTGCTATATTATTCTCAAACTACGCATTATGTAAAGCAGGAATTCTTTCTTTCAAATTTATTTTTGCGGGGGAAAGTAGTACCTTCTTTCCACCCAAACTACACAGATGGACACAAGTAAAAACTAATCGATGAAGAATTATGGTTAATGGTGGCCTTCTCAAAATGAAAAATCTGGTTCGTTAGAATTTGACCTCGTCATGCAGGCTAGGGAGACTAAACTTTTTTCTTTTGAGAAGTGGAAAACCCAAGCCTCTAGGAGAGATGATTTGTGGCGCGCAAGGGGTGTGGCATGCAGATATCGGGCGACATGATTGCATCATGATGCTTAAAGTAGATCGGTCCCCGCATGTGCTTAGGTTTTGTTGAATACATTTGTGCATGTATAACTGTGTCATAGGCCCACCTCCTAGTTCTCTGTATAGTTGAGATTGTGGCGCGCCTTGTACAACATATATACGTGTCTGGTGCACCCGATCAATACATTGTGTGTTGCATAGCCAAAACCTAGTCTTCTACATGTATTAATCCTCTGTGAATATTTGCATGACATACTATTTGGCAGTGACAACACTGTCCACCAACTACACCTTTCATGCCTTTTATTTTAACATGGAAATTTTGATATGCTCCATCTTTCAAACAAAAAGTCCAATTTGTATTTTATTTGCACATTTGTGTGTGTTGTGACTCAGGCTTTGAAACAATATCACTTTTGAACACATTTGGACAAGTTTTACAAACTTTGCTAAGTTTAAAATACTGAAACTTGATAAGTACTAAGGATAAATTCACCAAGTTTCAAAATTAAAATTTAAACACAAAACCTAATAAAACTAAATCTTAAAGACTAAATGATAAATCCTCATCCCTAAACCCTAAGCCCTGAGCCCTAAACCGTAACACTTGCTGAAATTTGGTAAACACATAATATTTTGGCTATCAAGTTTGAATATTTGAAACTTGGAATTTTTTAGAAGTTGTCAAAATGTATGCAAGATTGGTCTTGTTTGAAAGATCTTGTCACATTGAACATAAATATGCAAACCAAAGTCAATTTAAACTTTTGGTTCAAAGGATATAGTAGATTAAAATTTGAAGATGAAATGAAAAGGTGCTGCCCTTGCTTGGCCTCGGCTAAGTCTAGCCGTTCTGCTGGACCCGCTCCTATGCTTCTTGTTCTTGATGGGTTCCTAGACGAACACGAATGGTGGGGGACGGCGGCCGGACCAGGGAGCAGACAAGGGACTTGCGGAAGAGGGATTGTGTCATGGGTGGAGCTGATTTTGTGGAATGGAAGGGATTGAGTGATTCGCGCCCCTAAATTTTGCACATATAAAATAACAATTTGCAAGTTTTTTCTAGAATCGTCTATGAACAAACCGGTTATTAGAAAACTATCTGGTTCGATCAGTTTTTTCTCGTTCAATAGAGTGAAATCTCCGCAGAGACCAACCAATCATTGAGGTCACCGGTTCCGGTCCAAACCGGGTTTCGGACTTTGGATGAAACATGCACTTCACGTGAGACACAACTATTGCTTCATGCGTGATGCACCAGTGCCCTCCATGCAACTTTTACTTCATGTGTGGTGCCTATGTTATCCACGCTCGGTTCACGTACACAAATGACGAAGTACATGAGAAAATCTGAAAAAATAGACTAAACGGTAAGAAGATAAATTGTTTTGAGAACTGTGACTTTCTTTCTCTCAAGAAGGAAAAATAGAAAAGCAGAAAAGAAAAGGACAATTTGAGCCTGGTCCTCTTGCAAAAAGAACAACAATAGATAAATACGTCCAGCACGAACAATTGTTTTAAAACATAATGGCCTACTATTTGGGGACCTTTTTTTAGAAAACAATAAACTCTCGCTTGTTAGATTCGGTGCTGAACAACAATTCTTAGAGTAACATGGTAAATTACAGATTATAAGTTAGTTGGATTAGGGAGTAATTCACATGTACTATAAGGAGGAGAAGCACAAAAAATTAATCATCAAAATTTTTACCAACATCATCACCAAGCAAATAAGAGATTAATCTTAACTCGGCAATTCTTCATGAACTACACTAGGCAAGGAGAAGATACCATACAACCACAATTGAAACTTTAACCACATATAGAATTTGAGAGGAACCATCAACCATCAAATTTAGTTGCTCAATCACTTAAGATGTGCTTGAAATAAAATCAGAGATTAAATTTGGCGTGCAATAAAAGACACCAAAATATAATAAGGCATGTAGTATATTGTATATATATGTAACAATGAGGCAGATTATATAGTCGATTTCCATAACTAGTTTGTGGTAGAAATAGAGAAGTAGTTCTTGCCTGGTTTGAGATATAGTATATGGATGGGTTAAAATATTAGCTAAAATAGTGTAATAATATTAGCTAAAATAGTATAATAATCAAAAGGAAACATCAGTCATGTGCATAAGAATATATAGGATGTGACAATAGCCATAGGAATTCGTTTAGGCATTAAATGATAAAAACAGGATGACGCATAATTAAGAGTATAATTACTTGCCTGGTCAACAACTTAGCTAGCTCCCTGCGTGCCTCTATATAAGAAGAGGCAATCAAATTCTTGTCAGACAAACAAATAAAGTGTTATATAAGGAGAACACATGATGGTGTTAGCCAAGAACAACAACCTTAGTTCTCGGGCTCCCATATTCGCCGTTGCTCTTCTAGTCATGGCTACTGGTTCTTTCTACGAAGGAGTGTCAGGTTAGTGCACTAAGTCATGCGTGCGTGCATGTACTTTTAGATGGATTGTATGCTAATGGTCCCGCTCATTTGTGAATACAAATTTATGTGTAGATGAAGTGATGAGCGATACGACTGGAGAGACATGTGTGGCTGACTATGAATGTGATCAGGCATCGTGTGGAGTTAGGTGCCAGATCATGAAGATGGACCCAAGTGCAGCCCGTTGTGAGATTAAGGCCGAATCAATTCCCTATTGTTGTTGCCACCCACAATTACATGCCGCGCATGACATATGAAAAAAAATACAAAATGATCAAAGAACATAATTCATGTGTCTTCTGCATGTTTGGTCAAGAAGGATGATAAGAGGAGATTGTTGGCCACACATATATTGAAGTAATCTGTTCTTTGACCATGTGTATTTTTCACAAATTGATATATCAATCAGATTTAAATATCCTATCCCGCACATGTTTTCTGTGTTTGAATTACTTAATGGACCTGGTAAGAGACTTGATTTTCTTATGAAAAGGTTACTTTGCATGGAAAAGAGGTAGATAAAAAGTACCATGTAGTAAGTTGAGATAAAGTTTGTCAACCCAAAGATTGTTTGGTGGGGAGTGATACAATCGATCTCAATGTTAAGTATCAAGAGGGTTGGGATTAAATACTCTGGAAATAAACAATACTTTTGTGATGATCTACAATGGCTAGATCTCAATGTAGGATGGCTAGATTTATAGTGGGTTGTCAAAATTCCAACAGGTTTGGTAAAGGACAGGCTTAAAACCAGCGAACGTTCGTTGGGGAGAATGGCAAATGCGAACGTTTTTCATAGCAATTTCTGTTTCTTGAGGATGGTAAATTTAGTTAGCAAGCATGGTAAATCCAGCGCAGTTCAATTTTCTGTCAGGATTTGCTGTGCTTGCTAAAAGAAATTTCCATCCGTGTGACAATTTAAATTGTCGTGATAAACATTCAATTTGTCATTCTGTCCAAGCAAACGTCAGCACGGTAACATTCTCGTTTGGTAAATCCGTACGCACCTATGACGAATCAGGCCAACTTTGCTGGTTTTGTTTGAAATGAAATCAGGAGTGTGAGCTTCTCAACTCGGGAAAAAAATAAACTGACCCACAAAATATAAGTTGGAATGAATAGCCCATATAATATAGCCCAATAGGCTGGTGCGCTCATTTCGGCTGTGAATGGACGGCCTGGATTCACTCCATCCGTATGTTTCCCACTATAAAACTAAAAAATAAATCTGTTTGCAAGTACGGCAGCGTCTCGGTAGGGCTCCCTCCTACTCCCGACTCGGCAAGCCACCATGGCCGCCGACGCCAGGTCGCTACTCCGCTCCTGTTCCTCCGTTCTCCGCGCTGCTCCGGCGAGACCGTCTTCCATCGGCCTAGGTGGGCGTCGTTCCGCCCACCGCCTGTTGTCTGCGCCCCCTCGCATTCTCAGGTACGTACCAAGATTCATCCATGCTCCCCAACCAGTCAATTAGCAGCAGGAAGTATGTGACGGTCATTAGTTGTTATTATATGTGCTTGCAAGGTTGCCCGTGGAGGTGTGCTTCTGCCTGGAGTCGCTGCTGCCGCTGCACAGCGCCACCGCCGCCGCACTGCTCAAGTCAATGCTCGCCGTTGTGCCCGGCCAAGGCATCGGCTGGATCGTTGAAGATAATTGACACTGCAGACAATTTATCTCTTGTTCAAATGTCTAGCTAATTGGCGTATTATGTACACTTTGTGCTTATTGATTACGTAGAGGAAGCACTTCAACCATAGGTCTTCCTTTTGGCCATTTTAAGACCTGTTTGGTTCAAAACATACAAATGGAAAATTTATGCTTTTGGTTCAAAGGAATAACCGATAAATTATCCTTTGATCTCAGGGAGTGGTCTTAATACCGATGTCTTTCTTTAATCTTTGGGAGGTCGAACCTCTCTCGAGGGCTTGCTTAAGAATAAGAAAGAAGAATCTTATGAAAATAGCATGAAATAGGGTTTGTTCCTATTCATGGGGACTCCGTAAATATCCCATTTCAAAAATCGAAACAACGTTTCGAGGGAAAAACATAGGAATTCTACAATTCACTTGAACCACTTTCTTAAATTTCTATGCACCTCGCAGCCCCTTTGTTCGCTCTGACCCACTCTATTATGCATCTCAAACTTTTCTCTTTGTATCTCAAGAACACACGCTCGTATGTACACACACTTCACCAAGGAGAATACTAGCTTTGCCTTCTCTCCTGGTGAAAACACATATGGTATATTTTCCTCTTCTTATCATTAGCATAATCAAACTGATTACAATGCTTAAATAACACCTACACATCAACACATTCCCCAGCCACCATGCTTGGCCACATGGCGTGGTAACCAAACACTAAATACATGATCCTATCTCTCTCTCCTATAATCACTCCAGGATGCACAAGACTAGCCAACATGCTAACACACGCATGAAACTAGCACACCAATTCTTTCGGCCAACACTTCTACAGCTCGTTGATTTTGAGCACCTGCACTGATAATCATATCAATATTAGTGCTAACATAGTTTTCATTGCAAGAAGTCAGTTGGTAAGTATGCATGTTAGCTACCCTGTGCATGACATCCATCCATCTAACACTTATCATGTAAGGAATAAAACAGGCCTGAAGCTTGTTGGATCACAGGCCGGAGTGCACACGCTCGCTACAAATATTTTATAGAAAAACAAACATGCATTACACCCTACGTACATGATAATGCAACAGGATTATCTAACAATCACCCCCCTAATCTTGTTGCTTCATGATGTTCACCTGATCTTTGGTAGCCTACTTGATCTCGCGTTTGCTACCCGCCTCCGTGCTTGATGCTCGTGAGCTGACGCCACGGTGGGCGACACCCCCGTCCATCTCGAGCTGCTGCTGCTGGAGTCTCAGAGCTTCTCGGCTCCGCTTTCTTGACGACACATGAGCAGCCCCACCAACTGTCCTGAGTAGCACCATGTACAGCCAGTTGGGTGATCTCTTAATCTTCATCTGCACCTTACCAAAGTTGTCTCTAATCCACATGTATGTACCACCTAGCACTACTCGATTGCCATCCTCTGATAGTTTACCGAGACTAATTATGTTACTAGACAAACTTGGTACAAAGTATACCTCAGTCAGATGAAGCTGCTCACCGCTCTTGCATTCAACAATGACTGCACCTTTCCCTTTAATCAGAGCAGTAGATCCATCTCCAAGCTTCACATGGCCACTGATGCTTTCATCTATCTCCTTGAATTTGCACCGTGAGCCAGTCATATGGTTACTAGCACCACTATCAAGCCACCATGCATCAGCTGATGCATCCATACTCAACAAAGGTTTAACGTTCTCCTCATTCAGCAAGAGGAAGTCATTGCTTTTCTTCAAAAGTTCACTTGCTTCATCCGTGATCTGCATCATTTCAGTATGAGACTTCTTACCATTGAGCTCCACTCCCGGCTTCTCCATGCCGAGTGTAGTCATGGCCGGCGTCGCGCTCGCCGATGCCAGTACCGGTAACGTCACCTCAGCTGTCATGGGCACCCTGTCTGCTTGCGGCGTTGCTGCCGCGGTTCCTGCACTCCCTATGGCCGGCTCCGCCTTGACTTGAACGGGCGCTGCAGCAGTATACATCACCAGACCCCGGAGCCGCGCGTTCTCATCACAGATCACGCGCTGCATCTCCAGGAACTTTGCCTTCTCCTCACTAGCATGCACCAACGCCTCAGCCTGTGTCCAGTACACATCGGACATGCCATTCAGTTTCGCATTGGCCGCGGCCAGCTCCCCGCGTAGCCGCTCAGCCTCGGCCGTGGCAGCCTCCAACTCGGCCACCGCAGCTAAGGGGTGAAGCACCTCCTTCACCTTGATGCATTCTGGCTCAACGACATCCGCGGCGTGATCCTCGGCCACTGGCGCAAGCTCAGACTGCCATCAGCAGCCCCGGCTCGTCGTCGACGTCCGCAGCAGCTAGCAGCGCCTTTGGTTTCTTCCACGCCTCACACTTGGACTTGAAGTGTCCTTTCTCCCCGCACTCAAAACAGGTAATCTTGGACTTGTCGAACTTGCCACAAACCTTTTTCTTGTCACCGTCCTTGCCGCTGCTGCTGGACCCTTCTCCCTTCTTCTTTTCTTTCTGGATTAGAGCCTCCAGCTCAGCACGCGATACCAGCATCAGCTTCTCACCGTCGTCGCTGCGGTCTTGGCGCCGCCCGGACTCGTTCTCCTCGAACGCCCGTAGCCGCCCAATGGCCTCGGCGACCGACATCTTCTTGACATCGCCCCATTGCTCGATTGTCCCGATTATCGGCAGGAAGCGATCCGGGACCGCCGCGAACAGCCGCTTGACAACGGTGTGCTCTTGCAAGTTCTCGCCAAGTGCTCGAATTTCTCCGACGAGCGCGGTGAGTCGGCGCCCGAACGCACCGACTTCTTCACCATCTTCCATGGTTAGCCGCTCGAAGCGCCTTGTCAAGTGGCTGATGCGCGCCTGCACCACACGCTCATCGCCTATGCACATGGTACGGATAGCATCCCAAGCCTCCTTCGCCGACTCGTACTCCACGATGGACATCATCACGTCGTCGGGAACGGACTGCGAGATGGCAGCCATGGCTCCCTGATCCTTGGCCTCGTCGACGTCTTCTCCGGTGATCGCCGACCACACTCCCATCAGCTTGAGGATGATCTTCATCTTCGCCGCCCACAACTGATAATTGCTTTCAGTCAGTTGCGGGTACTGAATCGGCACTCCGACGCTCCTCGCCGGCGCGGCCACGACGATCGTCCCATCGCCGGAGCCGCTAGCTCCGAGCCTCTTGCTCGGCGGCGTGTACTTTCCGCCGTCACGAGCGTCGCGGTGACTGATCTCCCATCGCTACACACCGTCGCCGA
The DNA here is from genome assembly GCF_018294505.1 of Triticum aestivum. Lineage (NCBI taxonomy): Eukaryota > Viridiplantae > Streptophyta > Magnoliopsida > Poales > Poaceae > Triticum > Triticum aestivum. The sequence continues at coordinate 2,806,406 of NC_057809.1, read as the reverse complement.
TTCGCCTCCGGCCACAACCAGGCTCGGTATACCAATTGTTGGATCACAGGCCGGAGTGCGCACACTCGCTACAAATATTTTATAGAAAAACAAACATGCACTACACCCTACGTACATGCTAATGCAACAGGATTGTCTAACAAAGCTGTTGGCACTGGAATTACTGAACAAATTGCAGCAAGGATGTGGCCCGAGGGATCTTCTCATAAGGCAGATCTGACCGACCAATTCGTGGGCAATCGGCTGGCGGTGCAGTGTCCTGTGCCACTGCTCCCTGTCTCATAAGTTCTCTCTCTCTCTCTCTCTCTCTCTCTCTCTCTCTCTCTCTCTCTCTCTCTCTCTCTCTCTCTCTCTCTCTCTCTCATGTCTTTGCTGGCTACTGGCCTGCTTCTCTTACAGTTCCATAACCATCTTTTCAGTTATTTTGCTTGCATTTCTGTTATGTAAAACTAATGGTTTATTAATGAAAATCGACGAGGTGGATCACTGCTTAAAAGAATGGACAAACCATCCATGTATTCATGTTGAGCCGAGCACTGCCATTATTGCCTTGTTACATAGGCTTTAGGCCTTGTGGTGTGGTGGTGTCCATTGCGTTTCGTTTGAGCTGCTTTTGAAGCCCGTGATAGCTAGGCACGACTGAAAGGCCGTGACAGCCTAATTACGGATCCAATCCGCATACCGTCCATGCAAGAAAAAACGACCAAAAAATAATATAAATCCACCAAAAATAAATAGCAACAAGTAAGTGACTCCAAAATACAATAACACCTCGACCAAAACAAAAGATACTAAGACATGCAGTGGTAATTTTGTATGTGTAACAATGCGGCGAATTTGCAAAGTAGTTAGTGGTAGAAATGGAGAGAATTACTTCTTGGCTGGTTTGAGATATTTATATCTATATGGATTAAGACAATACCTAAATTGTGGTAATAATAAAAAATACGCATATCTGGTGTGAACAAGGATAGGATGTTATAAAAATATACATGAATTAATTTAGGCATGTGATAAAAATATAGTTACTACTTGCCTGACAAGGTACCTCCTTGCCTTAGTACATAAGAAGGGAATATCGATCCAGTTGTAGACATGTAAACAAGAAAAACTGATATTAGCTACGAAATAGAACATGAACTAGCTACTGGGCATTGATCTGACCTACAGATAAATGGCCTTTGCGAAGAAGAACAACCTTAGTTTTAGGGCTGCCGTATTCGTAGCAGCTCTTCTAGTCGTGCTTACGTTTTGCTTCTATCAAAGAGTATCACTGTCAGGTCAGTGCGCTGAGTCGTGCGTGGAAAAACTTATATTTTCGTTGTATGCTAACAATAGCTTGCAAAACGCTCTTATATTGTGGGGCGGAGGGTAACAAGCAATCTCACTTGTTAATATGTATGTGCAGATGAAGTGGTGACTGGAGGGCTAGAGGGAACATGTGTGGCTGACTATGAATGCGGGCTAGCGTCATGTGAGATTAGATGCAAGAACATGAAGATAGGCCCAAGTGCAGCCTACTGTGATAGAAAAAACGGAGTGTTGTATTGTTGTTGTCTCCCACGACCACGGGTAGCACATCACATATAAGAAAATGATCTAGGGCAAGTCATTAATCATCTGCCCTCTTCATGCTGATTGGTCAATAAGCATGCATGATAACAGGAAAAATGTTGGCAACATATATTGAAGTACTCTGTTCTTTATCAAAAAATTGAAGTACTCTGTTATTTGATCACGTGTCTTTGTTGCAAATTGGTATATATGCTTTGAACTTGATTCAAACATCCTACGTTTTAGATCAAAGGTGCATGAAACATCATGTGAGCATTTGTCCAAATCACTAACCATATAATACTATTTCGCGTGTATGTCAGTGAATACCAGAATAAATGTAACAGGACTAAAAAAGAAAAATTTAAAAATTGGAAAGAAAGAAAAAACAAAATAATAAAAAAGCGAATGGGAAAAAACGGTTCAGGGAAGGTTGTAGAGCCTTCCTCAAACTGTCGGGGATGAAACCCGGAAAAGGGCTGGCCCATATAAATACCAGCATGTGAGGGCGGTACACGCTAGGTAGATATTCAATGCGGGAACTATATCTTACTTATAGTGGGATGGTAGCACCCCTCGTCGCAGCTTGCGGCGCATAAGCAGCCTAATAACATGTTACTTGGTCGTTCATTCGTCGGGCTATTCTCTGATGTATTAGGTTTTTTGTTTTGTTTTTTTGTTTCTCGCTTCTATACAGGTATTTTTGTAGTTTTTCTTTTTTCTTCCATCTGTATACCTGTTTTTTTTTGTTTTTATATCTTCATTGGTTTTCGTCGGGTTTTATTTTCTCTCATTTTCTTCTGTTTCTTGGGCTTTCTTTGTTCCTTTCATGGTTTTTACGTGTTTTCTCTAATTTTTCTTTGTTTCTTTCTTGGTTTTTACTATTCCCCATTCTTTTGTACTTGTATTTTGTAATTTTTTTGCAACAAAGATCATGTTGCAGGAACTATTTACTGCGCGCGACATAGATGGTTGCAAATTGCAATGAACGGATAAGAAGGCAGCCTAGCATAGCACGTGGTGGGCACACAAGGTGACGGACGCTTTTTGTGTGGCTGAAGGGAAGCATTTTCCTTTTTTTATTCAAAAAACTCCTAAAACAAAGTCTTCTGGGTGGGATACAGGGGTATCTGTATTGGGGAGCCCTTATGTGATGTTCTTTGCTTCCAACTGGCATCGCAACTCACGTAGGCAACGTCGATGAGCAGCTTATTTTGTGGCGTCGTAGCAAACAGGTGTTGTGCGACCTAAAATTCCTGAAACAAAAGAAGTGCACGCTCACAAGGAATCAAACTAATGACCCTGCACTAGTGAAGCGTGTTTCAAGCCATTGGACACCAAACGAGTGTTACTGTCTAATGGGAGGCAGAAAAACATTAAAGAGCTAACTGCAGCTGGAGATGCAAACAAATACTCTAGAAATTCTGATTTTTTATTTGAAATTCCGAACATATCTTTTCAAAAAGAGTGAACTATTTTATAAGTTAAGATCTTTTAAAAAAACTTAAAATATCAAACATTTATTGAAACTACGAGCCCTTCCAATATTTTTTTAAAATCCGAACAATTTTTCGAATTTGTGAACATCATTTAAAAACACGAACATTTTTATTGGTAGAAAAACTACGAAACAGTAACACTTTTTAATACTAAATTTATTTTTAATACATTAACATTTATTAAAATTTGAACAAACGGAAAATGTGGACCTTTTTTGAAATTCCCAAAAAATTGGAATTATGGTAAAGAATTTAAATAATCCAAACATTTTTTAAAACGTGAACACATTTTTTAAGTCCCAAGCATTTTGCAATTTGTAAAATTTTAGAAATCACTCAAAAAGACATGAAAACAGAAAAAGTAACAAGAAAAGAACAAAAAACGAAAAAATATACAAAAAAGTACACCTTAAAATTTATTAAAGAAATTGTTCGAGAATATTCCACATTTGAGCATTTGTCCAAATCGCTGACCATATAATACTATTTCGTGTGTATGTCAGCGAATACCAGAATAAATATAACAAGACTAAAAAGGAAAAAAATAAAAATTGGAAAGAAAGAAAAAATAAAAAAGGAAATTAAAAAGGAAACCATAAAAAGAAATATCAAAGGAAAATAAAAGTCCACAGAAAAAAAGACAAAATAATAAGAAAGCGAAAGGGGAAAAACGGTTCAGGGAAGGTTGTAGAGCCTTCCTCAAATTATCAGGGATGAAACCCGGAAAAGGGCTGGCCCATATAAATACCAGCACGTGAGGGCAGTACACGCTAGGTAGATATTCAATGCGGGAACTATATCTCACTTATAGTGAGATGGTAGCTCTCCTCGCCGCAGCTTGCGGAGCATAAGCAGCCTAATAGCATGTTACTTGGTCGTTCATTCATCGGGCTATTCTCTGATGTATTAGCTTTTTTGTTTTTTTTTGATTCTCACTTCTATACAGGTATTTTTGTAGTTTTCTTTTTTTCTTCCATCTGTATACCTGTTTTTTTTGTTTTTATATCTTCATTGGTTTTCGTCGGGTTTTATTTTCTCTCATTTTCTTCTGTTTCTTGGGCTTTTTTTGTTCCTTTCATGGTTTTTACATGTTTTCTCTATTTTTTCTTTTTTTCTTTCTCGGTTTTTACTATTCCCCATTCTTTTGTACTTGTATTTTTTTGCTCTTTGTATTCTTTTTTTGGGTTCCGTTGTATATTTTCGGTTTTCATTGGTTTTTTTAGTTTTTTATATCCACTTTAAATTTTGTATACGTCAAGAACATTTTGAATACATTTTATATATTTTTCATATAAAAGATTATTATTATTTTCAAATGAATGCGTCGATGTCTATTTTTAATCCACATTCTACATGTTTGGTATACATCTGAAACATTTTCTATATACATGTTTAATAGTTCCCAAATAAATTAATAATATTTAAAAAATATGTTGTTGATTTTTACATGTTTACCATAGGCAATGTATTAAGATTTGTATGATAGATGGTCCACATTTACAAATGCATTATTAACATTTTATTAAATACATGATCAACTTTTTTCATATGGAATGTACATGATTTTAAAACATTTTTTGTATAGATGAGAAACAATTTTTTAGACAATTTAATATTTTTGAAAACTAGAGTAACATTTGGTAAACTAGAGTGTTTATTGTTTTATGTGTGTGTGTGTGTGTGTGTGTGTGTACACACACAAAATATTTAAAAGTATAAATAATAGTAAAAAAAGAAGCAAAAAACGAGGCTGCAGCCTCCTATGATTTGGGCTGGCCCAGTATGGCGCTCCCTCAGGAGAGGTTAGCATCCAACTCATGTCAAGCGAGATTTAGCCGCGACTGCTATTCAGCGACCTACACATCCTTGGGCCACCCATATGCATGGGTTCCTTTTACTCGCTCGTCGGCTGTTCACTTCAATTTTATCTGATTTTATTTTTTAATTTTTGTTTTTCCTTCTGTTTATTTCTTTGCTTGTGTTTTCATGTTTTCATGTTTTTCTTTACTTTTCACCAGTTTTTAGAGTTATTTTTTTCTCCATTTTCTTTGATTTTTATCGCTTTCTCTGTTTTTAATATGTTTCTCTTTTGTTTCCTACTTTATTTATTTATTATTTATTTCCTTATTTTTCATTAGTCTTTTTTGTTTTTCTTTGTTTGTTCACGGATTTTCATGGTTTTTTTGGGGGTTTCTGCTTTCTTCATTTCTCAGGTGTGTTTTTTTGTTTCTGTCTTCCGTTTCCTTGGTTCTCACAGATTTTCTTCCTTTTTTTGTTCATCTCTGTCTACATGTTCATAATGAAAGTTTCCAATCACTTTGAACATTTTTCAAAGTTTGCACTTCTGATTTTTTTCCATTATTTTTGGATTTTACTATTCATACCAAGCTCAAATGAGCTCTTGAGTAGAGGGGGACTTTCGCTGATCTGTCCGTTTTTTAATTCTGAGCTTGGGCGTGTCACCGCATCATGGTGAGATGACAGGAATGTTTGTTTCCTTGAAGCAAACACCTTTTTTCTTTGGAAGCAAATTATTTTCTACTTTGGAAGCAATGTCCATAGAAACAAATACTGTATTTGTTACATTAGAAGAAAGCACACTTTCCTTTGGAAGAAAAATTTCTCTATTTTGGAAGCAGCATTGATATAGAAACAAAAAATTGTTTCTTAGTAGGAATTTAATTTGACAACAAAACAATTCTCTGACCATTTATACTTTTTGCATTTTCCCAATGGAGGCAAAATATTCTTGGTATGATGCAAATTTAAGTCACATCAAAAATGAATTTTGCCAAAATTGGAAACAAATATTTTCTTCGTATGGGAGCAAGAGGCAAACTATATGGCATGAAATTTCATTTCACCAGAGTTATTAGTCTCCATAAAATCCGAAATTACTTTCTGCAAAATAGGACACGTTAAATTAGCTAGTAGTTAATATCAATCCCATGTAATCAATGCTCTTGTTTTGGAAATTGCCCATGAGAGGTGCACAGGGGCCACCATAGTCATCCAACGACTGCTATGCTTCAAATCTTATGGCCAGGAAGCGATATGATAGGAAGCTATTTATGAAGGGTTGAATTGGATAAATACCACTCCAATTTTAGCGATTCCGAAAAATGCCACTTCAATTTCAGCGATTCCGAAAAATGACACTCAAATTCTCGCATACTTCTGTCAATGCCACTCAGGCCATTTGAGCTCGCATACTTCGAAAAATTTGGCTGCCGGAGATTGGAACAATCAGCTAAGGGGTGGGACTGTTGGTGGGCGGTGCCACGGTGGCAAACTGGGACGTTGGGGACAGCGGGCGCCTAGGGACAAGAGGACCATTGGGACACCATTTCTATTATTGCATACAGCAAAACTTTTGCTGTTTTTGTCTGTTATAAGCATCATCTGGTGCTTCTTTATCGCATGTTAGTGTATAGTGCTGGATTTTTGACCGTTTCCTATAGAAACTAGCAACCATTTTTTTCACAAGAATAAGAAGGAACATGTGATGCGCTGAGGGTGTGTCGGGCAACAAATATTTACTCATCGAGCTTGGAGGAATGCTGGTCGTTGCAGTGCATTTTGTATGATCGCTGCATTTCACTTCGGTTGTAAAATCGAGCGTCCATGTTAATAATTTGGTTTTAGCAATGCCAGTTCGAAATATGCTGTGATTTATTATTGTTTGATTGATGAAAAAGTGAGAAACTAGGCAACAGGTTAGATGCATACTAGGCCTGACGTTTCGTGCTACAACCAAAGAACCACCCTACACTAGTATAACGCCCGTGCGTTGCCACGGGCTCTTCAAAATTTATAATCAGTATCTTTCATTTATCATCCCCTCATATTGGGTGATTATGGGGTGCTCTAATTAGAAACACGACAATCAAATATTAGGAAATTTCACCGAACGAACAACAACGAATAATACGATATCTATCAAATGAATAAAATGAGGTCATATTTTTGGTCCGTCATGCACTTCTGTTGAAAAGTGCTATCCCTTTTAGAATCAACCCACTGTTTGCTCGCACGCAAAAAAAAAATACATCTCTAAAGTGGGGAACCGATCGGTGCCAAAAAGAACTCAAACTCCTATCCAATCTCGACTTCGTGCTCTTCCACTTCCATTGATAAAGATGGGACGTCAAGGGTTTCATCATGATGACCTCGAGCAGCCGCCGACATCCCTCCCCACATCTACCCCTACCCCCTGCTGCCGCTTGCACTGTCCTTGCTCCTCGAGGGAGCTAGGGACACAATGTTCTCTAGGATGGGCATGACCAAATCCACGAGGAGGCCACATTCTTCCATGGGAACCCAACCAAGCACACCACCCTCCGCAACCATCCAATCCCAGCCTAACAAAGTCAAGACCCGCCATCGATCCACAAATCAGGCTCGCCGCATCCAGGTTCACTGCAAGTCTGCGACGAGTCTGTAGTCGACATCTTGACTTTGGCTATCCCCACGGAAGAATCATCGGATCCTGCTTACTTTTACCATCACTTCGTCTCTTCCCAAGGCAGCGACACCACCCAGCCAATCACCACCACCGCTTGCGGCTGGCCTACATAAAATCATGAGAAATCCCCACGGCGGTGCTGTAAGATCACCTTGGCGACCTCGACAGTGACCGACTGGTCTAAGATCTAAGCTAGCCGCTCTTTTTAGAAACCAATAGAAGTAGGCATGTGACTCAGATTTGTTCTTTGGTGTGCATGCATTTCTTGCTGCCCACCAGCTCTTGTCTACAACTCGCCTATCTCTGTACCAACTCTTGGTCTACAACTCGCCTATCTCCATGCTCGAGATGACCAAGCTCGATGCGCAAGCCGCATACGTCTGCTAGAGCTATATCCAGGCCCTATGATTTTTGGATCACTGGCACTATGGGTGCCAGGACCGGAGTCGCCCTCATCCACCAAGTGGATCAATGAGGCCCACCACCTAGACTCTACATCGCAACATTTTGTGTTTTCCTATAAAAAGTAAAGAACCTTCTCTAATAAACGTAAATATAACCTTTTGGTTTTATAGTCTCAACTTTCCACACTCCAATACCAGAAGGATTTCTTGGTTTTATTTAATGACCTTCTTGAATGTCATTCACTTAGGAAGGTAGTAATACAATCTATGATATTAAGGCAAATTATTAGTCATATTAAAGTGCAAAAGGCCCTATAGTACACTCCAATATAACCTTTTATTTAATGACCTTCTCAATGGAGCTCGTGCAGTTCGGAAGACCCTAATCATCGATGAGGGACCCCTCCGATGGTAGCATGGCGTGACAATTGCCGTCAATGACGATACCCAAAGTACCTTGCACAATCCATCGATCCAGTTCGGAACAATCAAGCACATACCTTGCAAAGTGATGTGGAATGAGACGTTGATATAGACGTGCACACATGAGAATAAGGCGGTGCCCAGGATGGATCTCCATCAGAGGAGGCCGGATCCGCTGGGGAGGAGGTCGCTGTAGTACCTGCCATCTGTGCGATGGATCACGGGGCTGGCAGGCAGGGGGAGTGGATAGGAGGGAGCGGGTGGGCTAGAGCGCAGATGGCGGGTGCCCCTGACGACGGCTGGGAAGGATGGTGGAGGAGGTGGATGAGGATGGCGGCGGCGGCGGCTGCGGTTGCGCCTCGTCCGCAGCCGTGCTGGTGGTGGTCGATGCGAGAGCCGGATGGCGTCGGCCAGAACCAGGTAGGGGCGACAAAGATTTAGAGGAGAGAGAGAATGGAGGCGATGAGCGATGGGAGGAAGGGCCACCGGCGATTGGGGTGGCCTCAGATCCGCCCTCCGTGGCCGCCTATTTCATGGGACGAACACCCGTGCTCACCGTCGGGCTCGCCTTCGGCCGCTGCCTCGCCGACATTCACGACGTAGAGCCCCTTCCTCCGATCCCATTTGCCAGGGATGCAGCGCCATCCTTCATCGCAGAGAACAAGTCCACACTGAGATCCCAACCAGATCGTGATTGCGCCTCCCCAAACCGCAGCAGCACATCCCACTCCATCAACGACCAACCTATATGAGGCGGAGGGTCAGTGTAGGACGCGAGCGCCGTCACCATGGACGTGGGGGACGCCGTAGGTGGGAAGGAGGCGGCGACGGCGTTTGTGTCACGAAGATCGCACGACGGCGGCGGCATTTACTCGAGGGGATCGAGAGGAGCTGTCCTTTGGTGCCGGGTGGGTTCTTTGGTGCGTGCGTGGGGCTGGAGATTGTGATAGGTGATCAGGTGAGGGCGTGCCATACCTGGATCGATAGCCTTACCATACCTGGTGGTAATTTAAATTTATTACCATATTCGATATTTCCCGAGTTATGGCCTTACCATACCTGGATTGATAGCCTTTGGGGTAATTTAAATTTATTACCATATAATTACCATATTCAAAATTTCCTGAGTTATGACCTTACCATACCTGGATTGATTTATTACTATACGTGGATTAATTATGATTTACTATTATATGATTTATTACTATACGTGGATAGCCTTACCATACCTGGTGGTAATTTAAATTTATTACCATATTCGATATTTCCCGAGTTATGGCCTTACCATACCTGGATTGATAGCCTTTGGGGTAATTTAAATTTATTACCATATAATTACCATATTCAAAATTTCCTGAGTTATGACCTTACCATACCTGGATTGATTTATTACTATATGTGGATTAATTATGATTGATTACCATAAATACGTTGGGTATTGCCGGTCAGACGAGAAAAGAGAAAAACCGGTGGGAGGGACTGGTGGGAGGTGGGACGAAGAAAAACCGGTTGAAAATAAATCGGTTAAAAATAAACCGGTTGAAAGTGGGGGGGACTATTCAACCAATTCGTCCATTAGGAGTAGAGATAAATACGTTGGGTATTGCCGGTCAGACGAGAAAAGAGAAAAACCGGTGGGAGGGGCTGGTGGGAGGTGGGACGAAGAAAAACCGGTTGAAAATAAACCGGTTGAAAGTGGGGGGACTATTCAACCAATTCGTCCATTAGGAGTAGAGATACTGCGAACAGTGGATAACAAGTGCCATCAGTCACAACTCGATCCAAAATAAGTTAAACTACCATAATTTTCTACGGACATGCCTACAATCGTCCTAGCAGTAGTAAAAACAACTAAGGAGCAACGTCTTGTTCTTGGTGAATGCAAATCCTCCTGCTGTATCGCCACAGTATGCTCGTCACCTAGATCTCTGCACCATCGAAGTTTGACAGTATTATCTTGATAAATCTATGCATCTGTATTTCATGTATCTAATCTAAACATTCGAAATAATATTGGTGGCGAAAGCTTTGGAAAATTATTCTCTTAAAAAAAGAGCAGATAAAAGGGAATAGGTGCCGACCATATATGTGCATGGAAATAGCGATGAATAGGATAAGCAGGCTACGGGGAGGAGCCCCACCGATACAATCCCTTTCAATGTCCTCCATGATTGAGTTGTTTGATCCTTCCAATGGAAAGAGAAACCACACGCACTGGGTCGTTTTTGATGAACAAGATCTTTTCTCTTCACTTATCAGGAGCATACGTGCCGCCACTAGCTAGATTCAATTGATCTGGACGTATGTTTATTTGTGCCCCTTGGCCGCGGCGCCGCATCTTCAACATAGCAATCTCGTGTTCCACCCCTGGCTGATCTGAATATCGTTTCCAAGTGCTCCTATTCTACGCCTCTGGCAAAGAGTTGCACACAAATCGCCTGCAGGGCTCCTAGATTTTTGTGGGACACATCTATACTTCTGGTTTCTCATGTTTCTAATATAAATGCTCAAAATAATATTGGCGACCAAAGCATTGGAAAACTATTCTTTTTTTTTGGGTGGGGGGGAGATAAGAGAGAATATGTGCTGTATGTGCGAAGGATGGTTGAAATGTCTATGGATGGATAAATAGACAAGGTGGAGGTGGAGCCCTCGCCTAAGCAATCCTTATCAATTTCATATCCTTCATGATTGAGTTGCTTGCTCCAATCGAAGACAGAGCATTTGGGTTGCTTTCGAGCAACAAGATGGATGTTTTCGGTTCACTTATCGCGAGCCTACGTGGCGCCCACGAGGCAAGGAGATATTCAACTGATCTGGCCGTTTCTTTATTCCGAGCATGGTCGTGTCGCCGCATCATCATGCCAATCTAGACTTGTGCTCTCCTTTACCTAACATCTATCACCCAAATATTCCTACATGCGTCTGTACCCAGGCCAGCTAACAGATTGATCATGGCTGGCTGGCTGGGATTTTGGCACCAACCATACACATGCAAATATGCAAGGCGATAATGTAGCAAGCACATGGCCACTTGTCATGATGCATTAAAACCCTTAAATTTATACAGGAGGGTGCAAAAGGAGATTCTTATACTACAGCCAAAAATAAATGAATACAGCGTGTACGTACTATGTAGTTGACATTTTTCATAAGTGTAATGCAAGTACCCAATAATTGAAGGAGAAGAAGAATAAGAAGATATGATCGACACGAAGGAAGGAGGCAAGTGACTTTGCAATCGATTTTGTAATCGATGTGAGAAAGTGATGGATGCGGCTACCCGGCCATGAGAAACATCGACCATTCTCTCTCTATAAATAAGACACGTAGGTAACACTCATCTTTCACCAATCCACTCCACAGCCCCCGGAACCAGACCCACCCTGCATACCTCCCCTCCTTCATCATCATCTTCTTCTTCTTCTCCTCGCACATCCATCGTCCATGGGCTCCCTGGGAAGCAGCGACGTCGAGAAGAGACTGGCGGTGGAGAGCGTGAACACGGAGGCGGCATGCGCACTGCTGGCGTCGTCGGAGCAATACGGGTACGTGGACGTGCGCATGTGGGAGGACTTCGACCGGGGCCATGTCGCCGGTGCGCGCAACGTGCCCTACTACCTCTCCGTCAACCCCCACGGCAAGGAGCGCAACCTGGACTTCGTGGACCAGGTCGCCGCGCTCCACTCTAAACAGGACCGGCTCCTCGTCGGCTGCCGCTCCGGGGTGCGGTCCAGGCTCGCCACCGCCGACCTCGTCGCCGCCGTAAGTTGTAGTCTTGCGACTGATTGGTTGAACTCACTGACTTATGGATGTGTGGATCGATTTACTGATTGGTTGGTCTGTGCAGGGGTTCACGAAGGTGAAGAACCTGGAGGGTGGCTACCTCTCCTTGCTCAAGAGCGTCAGTTACCCGCAGTTGGCAGCAGCAGCCAGCCTTCACTAATACAGCCGGCATAACTTTCCTTTGTTTTCTAAGGCTCTCAGGAACAAGTTAATTGGCAATCTGTTATTGATGATGTATAGAGGGAATTTCCAAGGAAAAGAAGGCATTTTGTATGTACTATAAAACTATATATGCATCTTGGACTTCGATTTGGCCCTAAGTATTGATTGGTCTTCTTCGAGAATGTATGGACAAGGAAGGGAAGAACTGTTGGCAGGCACAGTTGGTTACCTACCGATTTGGTTGCCCAAGCTTATACTATTCTAAGTGTTTCTCTACCAGTTCTTTTTTTCATACAGCGGATCAAATTGGAAGAAATGCATTTTACAACACAGAAATTGAGACAGTAACTTTTAGAGAGGAGTGCTTCGATAGAACCCCTAAGTTTTCCTCAAAAGGGGTATTTTCGTCCAACACTAGTAATCCAAAATGAGTTACCAGTTGCGTGATTAGGCCCTCTTCATACGCTCGAAATACCACAACATTTCACCTAAATTTGTGAATTGATACAAGTGGGCTATAAGTAAGCATACAAGTTTGGTATAAATAGGCTCATAGGTCAAGTTGTACCGAGTCAGAGAAAGGCGATGCCACTGAACTTTCATAGGTCGCCGTTAATGCCATTGTCACCAACATCATCAAGGTAGTAACCGACGCCAATGCTGCCGAGGTTGCCTGTGCCAACATCATCACTACCAAGATCCAGACTATCTGTCATTGTCGTCGCTGAGGGCCCGGACACAAAAAGGTACTCCCTCCATTTCACTATAAATGTCTCAACTGTAGTACAACTTTGTATTACATTTAGTGTATAAAGTTGATACACTTATTTTAAGACGAAGGGAGTATTTGTCTGTGGTCTTCGCAATAATGGAGGGAAGAGAGATGAGGAATGAAATTGCAAAGATGAGGCTCTCGTCATGGCATGACCAGTCAGCACTTATGGACCAGCCACAAGAGGGTAGCTCCTAGAACATGGTTAAAGAATAGCCAAGAGCCGGCTATATCGAGTTCTCATGTCATTTATAGAAAATTTAATAGCCCACTCCTATAATAGTTAGTCATACCAAAGATTGTTGTGTCTTATGCTACAGCTGGCTATAAGTTTATAGCCCGTTTCTCTTCTCTCTCCTCTCATCACTCCTCCAACTAGATATAAAATTGACGTGTCATCTTTCATAGCTCGCTCATGTTACTGTATTGTACTTGCTCTTAGGCAACCAGTGGCAAGTAGCCTGACCCGCCAGCTCATTTTTTTAATTTTTTTAATTAGAGATACTGATGGTTTGTATTTAGCGAAAAGAACTAGATCTGTTATGAAAGTTCGGAAGTACAAAGAAACCCAAATATAATAAAATTACATCAAGGTCCCTAGACCAGCGAAGGACCATTACCACCGCTAGAGACGTTGACGTGCCACTGTCGTCACTCCCCTACTAGAGCCCACGTGAACTTGTGATGACAACAGAGAAGTCTTCGTGCACGTGCCCTTAAGGACCAGCGCCAATGGAGATAAAGTCATCGCCCTTGAGCCCATGAACCGATCTGAAGCGCCTATTACCAGATCTTGCCATCGCACACGCATGACGAGAACCTTAACCTCTCTACCCCCAGGATACATGATTAAACCATGTCGGAGTTCCACCTACTTTGTCCAGACGAACGGTTTGAGAAGGATAAGAGCATGGAAGACCATCTCAAAGAAAAGGCGCCGCCATCTGTCCGAGCACCGCTCCTGTAAGGACTAAAAAAACTCTAACCTTAGCTACTAGTGTAACGCCCCGGACACACCCGCCGGTAGTCGTTACTCCTGACGGGATCTAGACTGGCCCCACAGATCAATGCCAGCGCACTTTGTCCTCACTTGTGCGCATCCGGGAGCAACTTCCCGGTCGGTCACCCATCCTGACACTACTCCAAGCTGAGCACGCTTAACTTTGGAGTTATGTCCAAATGGGCTTCCGGAAAAGAAGGAATTCCTTATTTATATGAGTAGTCTCTCATCCCTAATAAGTCAGGCCATCACAACTAGTCAGAGCCGAGGAACATGGATTCCTCTCCCAGCCACCGGCCACCGAAGCGGTAGACACAGGGAAGGAGAATGCGTGCCTCGTCGTTGGACCATGGGGGGGGGGGGGGAGTTTGCCCTATTTTTCCGCTTATGAGGGGAACGGAAAGAAAATTGTATTAGGAAAATAGTTATTTGAGTTAATAAAAATTCTAACTATAATTAAAAACTTAACAAATGAAATGAAAAAGGAAAATGTTCACATACCTAGCAGAAATGTTCATATGAATAAAAAATGCATGAAGCATTTGAAATGTTATCGTGCATACAAAACAAATGTTTCAGTACTAAATGTGTTCACGTATTTCAAAAAGAAAAAAAATCATGATTTGATAAATGTTGTCCGCATATGTATGAATATGTATTCATATACATTTAATTAAATGTTGACCTCTGCGTGTTTTTGTGTGTGTATTATACACCCTTGATTCCATGGATAAAAATACATATTGGATGTTTACACATTCCTCGAAATAAAGTTGGCAACCAAAGCACTGAAAACTATTCTTTTGGAAAAAGGAAATAAATGGGAATATGTGCCGTATGTGCAACTGTGCAAGGCATGGGTGAAATGAAATGGCCATGTACAGGATAAGAGGACAAGGAGGAGGAGGAGGAAGAGGAACCCCCACCGATGCAATCCTTTTCACCCCCTCCATGATTGAATTGTTTGCTCCCTCCGATGGATAGTAACTGTTGTGTCGTTGTTCATCAAGAGGATTCTTTCGCTTCACCTATCAGTGGAGTACGTGGAGCACACTAGACAAGGAGATAATTCAACTGATCTGAGCATTTCTTTATTATCGCTCTGGCGTGTCGCCGCGTCATCATGGAAATCAGGACCACTTGTCCTCTTCTTTACCAAACATATATACATATTCTTGCATCTGTAGACAACTGCCAGATCATGGCTGGCCGGCTATATTTTCGTATCAACAATACCCATGAACATTTTTTTTAGAAAAGAAGGAGCACCCGGCCTCTGCATTTGAACGATACATGCATCCATTTTATTAATTATTCACACAAAACCTTACCAAGTCATACAACAGTAAAACTAAATCCACCATCTAGGCAACACATGTCGCTACTCCTAACCAGTTGATGAAGAAATCCTGATATTATGGGCCTAATACCACATACCTCGCAGACAAACCTAACATCTAAGACTCCGAGGTCCCAACCAGGACGCCTGCCGGGTATGGGGTGTTGGAAATATGCCTCAGAGGCAATAATAAAAGGATTATTATTATATTTCCTTGTTCATGATAATTGTCTTTTATTCATGCTATAATTGTGTTATCCGGAAATCGTAATACATGTGTGAATACATAGACACCAACATGTCCCTAGTAAGCCTCTAGTTGACTAGCTCGTTGATCAATAGATAGTCATGGTTTCCTGACTATGGACATTGGATGTCATTGATAACGAGATCACATCATTAGGAGAATGATGTGATAGACAAGACCCAATCCTAAACATAGCACAAGATCGTATAGTTCGTTTGCTAGAGTTTTTCCAATGTCAAGTATCTTTTCCTTAGACCATGAGATCGTGTAACTCCCGGATACCGTAGGAGTGCTTTGGGTGTACCAAACGTCACAACGTAACTGGGTGACTATAAAGGTATACTACGGGTATCTCCGAAAGTGTCTGTTGGGTTGACACGGATCAAGACTGGGATTTGTCACTCTGTATGACGGAGAGGTATCTCTGGGCCCACTCGGTAATGCATCATCATAATGAGCTCAAAGTGACCAAGTGTCTGGTCACGGGATCATGCATTATGGTACGAGTAAAGTGACTTGCCGGTAACGAGATTGAACGAGGTATTGGGATACCGACGATCGAATCTCGGGCAAGTAACGTACCGGTTGACAAAGGGAATTGTATACGGGGTTGCTTGAATCCTCGACATCGTGGTTCATCCGATGAGATCATCGAGGAGCATGTGGGAGCCAACATGGGTATCCAGATCCCGCTGTTGGTTATTGACCGGAGAGCCGTCTCGGTCATGTCTACATGTCTCCCGAACCCGTAGGGTCTACATACTTAAGGTTCGGTGACGCTAGGGTTGTAGAGATATGAATATCCAGTAACCCGAAAGTTGTTTGGAGTCCCGGATGAGATCCCGGATGTCACGAGGAGTTCCGAAATGGTCCGGAGGTGAAGAATTATATATAGGAAGTGTAGTTTCGGCCATCGGGAGAGTTTCAGGGGTCACCGGTATTGTACCGGGACCACCGGAAGGGTCCCGGGAGTCCACCGGGTGGGGCCACCCATCCCGGATGGCCCCATGGGCTAAAGTGGGGAGGGGAACCAGCCCATAGTGGGCTTGTGCGCCCCCTTTGGCCCACCCCATGCGCCTAGGGTTGGGAACCCTAGGGTGGGGGGGCGCCCCACCTGGCTTGAGGGGCACTCCACCCCTTGGCCGCCGCCCCCCTAGGAGATCCCATCTTCTAGGGCCGGCGCCCCCCTAGGGGAGCTTATATAAGGAGGGGGGAGGGAGGGGCAGCCACACCCTTGACTCTTGGAGCCTCCCTCTCCCCTACTACACCTCTCCCTCTCGCAGTAAAACGGCGAAGCCCTGCTGCGGTGACTCCTGCATCCACCACCACACCGTCGTGCTGCTGGATCTTCATCAACCTCTCCTTCCCCCTTGCTGGATCAAGAAGGAGGAGACGTCACGCTGACCGTACGTGTGTTGAACGCGGAGGTGCCGTCCGTTCGGCGCTAGGATCTTCGGTGATTTGGATCACGTCGAGTACGACTTCCTCATCCCCGTTCTTTGAACGCTTCCGCGTGTGATCTACAAAGGTATGTAGATGCAATCCGATCACTCGTTGCTAGATGAACTCATAGATGGATCTTGGTGAAACCGTATGAAATTTTTTGGTTTCTGCAACGTTCACCAACAGTGGCATCATGAGCTAGGTCTATGCATAGTTCTTTTTGCACGAGTAGAACACAATTTGTCGTGGGCGTAGATGTTGTCAACTTTCTTGCCGCTACTAGTCTTATTTTGCTTCAGCGGTATTGTGGGATGAAGCGGCCTGGACCAACCTTACACGTACGCTTACGTGAGACCGGTTCCACCGACTGACATGCACCAGTTGCATAAGGTGGCTGGCGGGTGTCTGTCCCTCCCACTTCAGTTGGAGCGGATTTGATGAAAAGGGTCCTTATGAAGGGTAAATAGAAGTTGACAAATCACGTTGTGGCTTTCACGTAGGTAAGAAAACGTTCTTGCTAGAACCCTATTGCAGCCACGTAAAACTTGCAACAACAATTAGAGGACGTCTAACTTGTTTTTGCAGCAAGTGTTTTGTGATGTGATATGGCCAAAATTGTGATAAATGATGAATGATATATATGTGATGTATGAGATGTTCATGCTATTGTAATAGGAATCACGACTTGCATGTCGATGAGTATGACAACCGGCAGTAGCCATAGGAGTTGTCTTTATTTTTGTATGACCTGCGTGTCATTGAGAAACGCCATGTAAATTACTTTACTTTATTGCTAAACGTGTTAGCCATAGTAGTAGAAGTAATAGTTGGCGAGCAACTTCATGGAGACATGATGATGGTGATCATGATGATGGAGATCATGGTGTCATGCCGGTGACAAGATGATCATGGAGCCCCAAGATGGAGATCAAAGGAGCTATGTGATATTGGCCATATCATGTCACTATTATTATTTGATTGCATGTGATGTTTATCATGTTTTTGCATCTTGTTTACTTAGAACGACGGTAGTAAATAAGATGATCCCTCATAGTAATTTCAAGAAAGTGCCCCCCCTAACTGTGCACCGTTGCGACAGTTCGTTGTTTCGAAGCACCACGTGATGATCGGGTGTGATAGATTCCAACGTTCACATACAACGGGTGTAAGACAGATTTACACATGCAAACACTTAGGTTGACTTGATGAGCCTAGCATGTACAGACATAGCCTCGGAACACAGAAGACCGAAAGGTCGAGCATGAGTCGTATAGAAGATACGATCAACATGAAGATGTTCACCGATGTTGACTAGTCCGTCTCACGTGATGATCAGACACGGCCTAGTTAACTCGGATCATGTTATACTTAGATGACTGGAGGGATGTCTATCTAAGTGGGAGTTCATTGAATAATTTGATTAGATGAACTTAATTATCATGAACTTAGTCTAAAATCTTTACAACATGTATTGTAGATCAAATGGCCAACGTTGTCCTCAACTTGACGCGTTCCTAGAGAAAACCAAGCTGAAAGACGATGGCAGCAACTATACGGACTGGGTCCGGAACCTGAGGATCATCCTCATAGCTGCCAAGAAAGATTATGTCCTACAAGCACCGCTAGGTGAAGCACCTGCTCTCCCTGCAGAACAAGACGTTATGAACGCTTGGCAGACACGTACCGATGATTACTCCCTCGTTCAGTGCGGCATGCTTTACAGCTTAGAGCCTGGGCTCCAAAAGCGTTTTGAGAGACACGGAGCATATGAGATGTTTGAAGAGCTGAAAATGGTTTTTCAAGCTCATGCCCGGGTCGAGAGATATGAAGTCTCCGACAAGTTCTTCAGCTGTAAGATGGAGGAAAACAGTTATGTCAGTGAGCACATACTCACTATGTCTGGGTTACATAACCGCTTGACTCAGCTGGGAGTTAATCTCCCGGATGACACGGTCATTGACAGAATCCTTCAGTCGCTTCCACCGAGCTACAAGAGCTTTGTGATGAACTTCAATATGCAGGGGATGGAAAAGACCATTCCTGAAGTATTTGCAATGCTGAAATCAGCAGAGGTAAAAGTCAAAAAGGAACATCAAGTGTTGATGGTGAATAAAACCACTAAGTTTAAGAAGGGCAAGGGTAAGAAGAACTTCAAGAAGAACGGCAAGGGAGTTGCCGCGCCCGGTAAGCAAGCTGCCGGGAAGAAGCCAAAAAATGGACCCAAGCCCGAGACTGAGTGTTTTTATTGCAAGGGAAGTGGTCACTG
The DNA here is from genome assembly GCF_018294505.1 of Triticum aestivum. NCBI lineage: Eukaryota > Viridiplantae > Streptophyta > Magnoliopsida > Poales > Poaceae > Triticum > Triticum aestivum. The sequence goes on along the minus strand of NC_057809.1, from coordinate 2,787,046 downwards.
GAAGCGGAACTGCCCCAAATACTTAGCGGACAAGAAGGCCGGCATCACGAAAGGTATATGTGATATACATGTAATTGATGTGTACCTTACCAGTACTCGTAGTAGCTCCTGGGTATTTGATACCGGTGCGGTTGCTCACATTTGTAACTCAAAGCAGGAGCTGCGGAATAAGCGGAGACTGGCGAAGGACGAGGTGACGATGCGCGTCGGGAATGGTTCCAAGGTCGATGTGATCGCCGTCGGCATGCTACCTCTACATTTACCTACGGGATTAGTTTTAAACCTCAATAATTGTTATTTAGTGCCAGCTTTGAGCATGAACATTGTATCAGGATCTCGTTTAATTCAAGATGGCTACTCATTTAAATCCGAGAATAATGGTTGTTCTATTTATATGAGAGATATGTTTTATGGTCATGCTCCGATGGTGAATGGTTTATTCTTAATGAATCTCGAGCGTAATGCTACACATATTCATAGTGTGAATACCAAAAGATGTAAGGTTGATAATGATAGTCCCACATACTTGTGGCACTGCCGCCTTGGTCACATAGGTGTCAAACGCATGAAGAAGCTCCATGCAGATGGACTTTTAGAGTCTCTTGATTACGAATCATTTGACACGTGCGAACCATGCCTCACGGGTAAAATGACCAAGACTATATTCTCAGGAACAATGGAGCGAGCAACCAACTTATTGGAAATCATACATACTGATGTGTGCGGTCCAATAAGTGTTGAGGCTCGCGGTGGTATCGTTATGTTCTCACCCTCACTGATGACTTGAGTAGATATGAGTATGTCTATTTAATGAAACACAAGTCTGAGACCTTTGAAAAGTTAAAGGAATTTCAGAGTGAGGTTGAGAATCAACATGACAGGAAAATCAAGTTCTTGCGATCAGATCGTGGAGGAGAATACTTGAGTCACGAGTTTGGCACACACTTAAAAAAATATGGAATAGTTTCACAACTGACGCCGCCTGGAACACCTCAGCGTAATGGTGTGTCCGAACATCGTAATCGCACTCTATTCGATATGGTGCGATCTATGATGTCTCTTACCGATTTACCGCTATCATTTTGGGGCTATACTTTAGAGACTGCCGCATTCACTTTAAATAGGGCTCCGTCGAAATCCGTTGAGACGACACCGTATGAATTATGGTTTGAGAAGAAACCTAAGCTGTCGTTTCTAAAGTTTGGGGATGCGATGCTTATGTCAAGAAACTTCAACCTGAAAAGCTCGAACCCAAGTCGGAAAAATGCGTCTTCATAGGATACCCTAAAGAAACTATTGGGTATACTTTCTACCTCAGATCCGAAGGCAAGATCTTTGTTGCCAAGAATGGATCCTTTCTAGAGAAGGAGTTTCTCTCGAAAGAAGTAAGTGGGAGGAAAGTAGAACTTGATGAAGTATTACCTCTTGAACCGGAAAATGGCGCAACTCAAGAAAATGTTCCTGAGGTGCGTGCACCGACTAGAGAGGAAGTTAATGATGATGATCATGAAACTTCAGATCAAGTTGCTACTGAACTTCGTAGGTCCAGAAGGACACGTTCCGCACTAGAGTGGTACGGCAACCCTGTCTTGGAAATCATGTTGTTAGACAACAGTGAACCTTCAAACTATGAAGAAGCGATGGCGGGCCCAGATTCCGACAAATGGCTGGAAGCCATGAAATCCGAGATAGGATCCATGTATGAAAATGAAGTATGGACTTTGACTGACTTGCCCGTTGAGCGGCGAGCCATAGAAAATAAATGGATCTTTAAGAAGACAGACACGGATGGAAAAGTGACCATCTATAAAGCTCGGCTTGTCGCTAAGGATTATCGACAAGTTCAAGGGGTTGACTACGATGAGACTTTCTCACCTGTAGCGAAGCTGAAGTCCGTCCGAATCATGTTAGCAATTGCCGCATTCTATGATTATGAGATATGGCAAATGGACGTCAAAACGGCATTCCTTAATGGTTTCCTTAAGGAAGAATTGTATATGATGCAGCCGGAAGGTTTTGTCGATCCTAAGAATGCTGACAAGGTGTGCAAGCTCCAATGCTCGATTTATGGGCTGGTGCAAGCATCTCGGAGTTGGAACATTCGCTTTGATGAGATGATCAAAGCGTTTGGGTTTATGCAGACTTATGGAGAAGCCTGCGTTTACAAGAAAGTGAGTGGGAGCTCTGTAGCATTTCTCATATTATATGTAGATGACATACTTTTGATGGGAAATGATATAGAACTTTTGGACAGCATTAAGGCCTACTTGAATAAGAGTTTTTCAATGAAGGACCTTGGAGAAGCTGCTTATATATTAGGCATCAAGATCTATAGAGATAGATCAAGACGCCTCATAGGTCTTTCACAAAGCACATACCTTGATAAGATATTGAAGAAGTTCACTATGGATCAGTCTAAGAAGGGGTTCTTGCCTGTGTTGCAAGGTGTGAAATTGAGCTCAGCTCAATGTCTGACCACGGCAGAAGATATAGAAGAGATGAGTGTCATCCCCTATGCCTCAGCCATAGGGTTTATTATGTATGCCATGCTGTGTACCAGACCTGATGTAAACCTTGCCGTAAATTTGGTAGGTAGGTACCAAAGTAATCCCGGCAAGGAACACTGGACAGCGGTCAAGAATATCCTGAAGTACCTGAAAAGGACTAAGGACATGTTTCTCATTTATGGAGGTGACAAAGAGCTCGTCGTAAAGGGTTACGTCGATGCTAGCTTCGACACAGATCTGGATGACTCTAAGTCACAAACCGGATACGTGTATATGTTGAATGGTGGAGTAGTAAGCTGGTGCAGCTGCAAGCAGAGCGTCGTGGCGGGATCTACATGTGAAGCGGAGTACATGGCGGCCTCGGAGGCAGCACATGAAGTAATTTGGGTGAAGGAGTTCATCACCGACCTAGGAGTCATACCCAATGCATCGGGGCCGATCAAACTCTTCTGTGACAATACTGGAGCTATTGCACTTGTCAAGGAGCCCAGGTTTCACAAGAAGATCAGGCACATCAAGCGTCGCTTCAACTCCATTCGTGAAAATGTTCAAGATGGAGACATAGATATTTGTAAAGTACATACGGACCTGAATGTCGCAGATCCGTTGACTAAACCTCTCCCTAGGGCAAAACATGATCAACACCAGAACTCTATGGGTGTTCGATTCATCACAATGTAACTAGATTATTGGCTCTAGTGCAAGTGGGAGACTGTTGGAAATATGCCCTAGAGGCAATAATAAAAGGATTATTATTATATTTCCTTGTTCATGATAATTGTCTTTTATTCATGCTATAATTGTGTTATCCGGAAATCGTAATACATGTGTGAATACATAGACACCAACATGTCCCTAGTAAGCCTCTAGTTGACTAGCCCGTTGATCAATAGATAGTCATGGTTTCCTGACTATGGACATTGGATGTCATTGATAACGAGATCACATCCTAAACATAGCACAAGACCCAATCCTAAACATAGCACAAGATCGTATAGTTCGTTTGCTAGAGTTTTTCCAATGTTAAGTATCTTTTCCATAGACCATGAGATCGTGTAACTCCCGGATACCGTAGGAGTGCTTTGGGTGTACCAAACGTCACAACGTAACTGGGTGACTATAAAGGTATACTACGGGTATCTCCGAAAGTGTCTGTTGGGTTGACACGGATCAAGACTGGGATTTGTCACTCCGTATGACGAAGAGGTATCTCTGGGCCCACTCGGTAATGCATCATCATAATGAGCTCAAAGTGACCAAGTGTCTGGTCACGGGATCATGCATTATGGTACGAGTAAAGTGACTTGCCGGTAACGAGATTGAACGAGGTATTGGGATACCGACGATCGAATCTCGGGCAAGTAACGTACCGGTTGACAAAGGGAATTGTATACGGGGTTGCTTGAATCCTCGACATCGTGGTTCATCCGATGAGATCATCGAGGAGCATGTGGGAGCCAACATGGGTATCCAGATCCCGCTGTTGGTTATTGACCGGAGAGCCGTCTCGGTCATGTCTACATGTCTCCCGAACCCGTAGGGTCTACACACTTAAGGTTCGGTGACGCTAGGGTTGTAGAGATATGAATATGCAGTAACCCGAAAGTTGTTCGGAGTCCCGGATGAGATCCCAGACGTCACGAGGAGTTTCGGAATGGTCCGGAGGTGAAGAATTATATATAGGAAGTGCAGTTTCGGCCATCGGAAGAGTTTCGGGGGTCACCGGTATTGTACCGGGACCACCGGAAGGGTCCTGGGGGTCCACCGGGTGGGGCCACCCATCCCGGAGGGCCCCATGGGCTGAAGTGGGGAGGGGAACCAGCCCATAGTGGGCTGGTGCGCCCCCTTCGGCCCACCCCATGCGCCTAGGGTTGGGAACCCTAGGGTGGGGGGGCGCCCCACCTGGCTTGGGGGGCACTCCACCCCTTGGCCGCCGCCCCCCTAGGAGATCCCATGTCCTAGGGCCGCCCCCCTAGGGGAGCCTATATAAAGGGGGGAGGGAGGGGCAGCCGCACCCTTGACTCTTGGCGCCTCCCTCTCCCCTACTACACCTCTCCCTCTCGCAGTAGAACTGCGAAGCCCTGCTGCGGTGACTCCTGCATCCACCACCATGCCGTCGTGCTGCTGGATCTTCATCAACCTCTCCTTCCCCCTTGCTGGATCAAGAAGGAGGAGACGTCACGCTGACCGTATGTGTGTTGAACGCGGAGGTGCCGTCCGTTCGGCGCTAGGATCTCCGGTGATTTGGATCACGTCGAGTACGACTTCCTCATCCCCGTTCTTTGAACGCTTCCGCGCGTAATCTACAAAGGTATGTAGATGCAATCCGGTAACTCGTTGCTAGATGAACTCATAGATGGATCTTGGTGAAACCGTAGGAATTTTTTTGTTTTCTGCAACGTTCCCCAGCATGGGGCACCCACCAGTCCGGTGCATTCCTCAATCAGGACGCCTGCCGGCTATGAGGCCGCCACAGCCACCAACCACCAATCCATCTTCAATGATATTCTGTTGCATCTACCTTGCCCGGTCTAGCTGCCGTCGACGCCACCACGACGCCAGACAGCGCCACCTCCCTGCGCGCGTCCATCATCACACATCTGTCGGCGACACCCCGCTGCGCCACGCCGCCGAGACCAGTCGTCGATGATGCGATAGATACCACCTGTCCACCCAAGTCGGTACCTGCTCCAAAACGGTGCTTCCAGCAAGGAGTGTGATGCCTGACGTTGCCATCGTCCGATCCGTAAAAACAAATCTAGGGTTTTCCCCAGAGCAGGCCGAAAGGAGTGCGCGACTTGCTATGACGATGCCTTCGACAAGGTAACGGCGCCAAAAGATGCCGCCATCATCCGCCATGACCGTAGTCGAGGCTCGGTTTTCACCGGAAGTCTTGCCGCTCCAAACTCGCCGCCGTACAGGTCTGAAGCCAGATCCACCGCCGCCTCCTGGCCGACCACCACCAATAGTCCAGCACGCAACAGAGCGGCCGTCGCCGCGCCACCGGGCAAAGCCCCAACCTGGATGCTCGACCTAGATCAGGAGCCCCGGATCCAAACCGCCATAGGTCGTAGGCCACACCACCGCCATGCACGGTGCGCCCGCATCGCCAGGCCAACCGGATCGTCGTGATGTGCCCGTCCCGTGGAGGTGGCCGCCGCCGTCCGCAACTCCTCGGCCGCGCGCGGAGCTCTCGCGCGCCTGCGCCACCACAAGGGAATCGTTGCCCTGCCGCCACCTTCCTCAGGGCCGCCCAGCCTTTGCCAGGGAGACCCCTCCGGCGGCGGCGAGACTAGGAGGGGAGGGGGAGGAGTCGCGGCGGCTAGGGTTTTTTCTCCCCCGAGCCGCCTGGAAGACGATGCGCTTCAGGCCACACGTATAATACTTGCCACAAAATCTTTAAAAAATAGGGTGCAAAAGGAAATTCTTATACACCTTGTCATTTCAAAGAAAACAAATACAGCAACTACGTATGTAGTTGACATTTCCATATATGTAACTTATGTATGGTAGGCGACTTTAGGCGATCATGAAGTGATGGATGCGGCTACCCGGGTGTGATATGTTCCACCGCTGCCATGGCATCATCTTATCCTATAATAGCACCTATCTTTCCATCAGCCAATCCACTCCACAGCCTCTGGAGACCACCTCACACAGAAGCAGAGGCCCCTTCTTCCCCGCTGCTCGATCCTCCATAGATGGGCTCCCTGCGAAGCAGCACGAGCGCGGCGGTGGAGAGCGTGGACGCGGAGGCGGCGTGTGGGCTGCTGGCCTCGGAGCAGTACGGGTACGTGGACGTGCGGATGTGGGAGGACTTCGAAAAGGGCCATGTCGCCGGTGCACGCAACGTGCCCTACTACCTCTCCGTCACACCCCATGGCAAGGAGCGCAACCCGGACTTCGTCGACCAGGTTGCGGCGCTCCACTCCAAGGAGGACCGGTTCCTTGTTGGCTGCCGCTCTGGGGTCCGGTCCAGGCTCGCCACCGCAGACCTCGTCGCTGCTGTAAGTCCATTCGTGAATGGTTGATTTTTTTTTTACTGTTCTTAGTAAGATCACCATCTTTGATTGAGATGTGAATTCGTTTTGGTTTTCGTTGCAGGGGTTCGCGAACGTGAAGAACCTGCAAGGCGGTTACCTCTCCTTGCTCAAGAGTACCAGTTACCCGCAGCCGCAAGCAGCAAGCCACCAATGATCAATCAATTGATTCTTTGGAGTTTGGAAAGTTTGTTAGTGACCTGTTTGTGTGCTATGTATCTATCATCCTTGGTCTTAACAAGAGGAAGCAAGTCCTTCAGGCAGCTGGGATTGAATTAATTTCAAAGGGAAAACAAAGCATTATGTATGCAGGTACGTATATTGGACTTGGACTTTGGACTAACCAATTTCCAAGAAATAAAAATGTTTGGGCGCACAGCTGAGTACATGTTTGACCAAGTCAGATTAATTGTAGTACTTGTTTTTTTCCTTCATCATACAATTAATTAATTTGGAAAAATTGCATTTTTCCACTCCAGAATTTGAGGGATTACATACTTTATAAAATCTCTCCCTAATAATAAAGCACGGATTGACTCCGTGGGTTCACCGTTACAATGCGCTTCCTTCATATGTCATAATACGCTTCTTCCTGTCTATTTTTTTTCTTGATTTTGATATTTTTCTCAATATATCCGAGGTGGTACTATCTATTTCTTCAACGGTGTGTTTCTTTACCTAATATTTGAGTCATCTATATCTTTATCCGGTAAAAAAAGAGTCAAACCGAGCATTGTATTCTTTGAGCGCTATGGACGGTAAGCTTCTCGCCTAATAATAAAGCACGGATTGATTCCGTGGGTTCACCGTCACAATGTGCTTTCTTCCTATGTCATAATACGCTTCTTCCTGTCCGTTTTTTTCTTGATTTTGATATTTTTCTTAATATATCCGAGGTGGTACTATTTATTTCTTCAACGGTGTGTTTCTTTACCTAATATTTGAGTCATCTATATCTTTATCCGGTAAAAAAGAGTCAAACCGAGCATTGTATTCTTTGAGCGCTATGGACGGTAAGCTTCTCGCCTAATAATAAAGCACGGATTGACTCCGTGGGTTCACCGTCACAATGTGCTTTCTTCCTATGTCATAATACGCTTCTTCCTGTCCGATTTTTTTCTTGATTTTGGTATTTTTCTTAATATATCCGAGGTGGTACTATTTATTTCTTCAACGTGTGTTTCTTTACCTAATATTTGAGTCATCTATATCTTTATCGACGTAAAAACAATAAAGAATTTCATGCTGGGGATTGAACTTGAGCCCTATGGATAAATGTTGCACATGTGTACCATCTAAGCTACCATCAATTTGTGTTATCATTGCGTTAAATGCCTGTAATAACCCAAGGCGAATTATTGGCCCACAAATCGTGGCCCAGCTAAGGTTTCTTGCGCCGCGGCAGTATAAGGCAAAAATAATTGCTGGTCAATGCAATCGATCTCAAGACCTCCTGTTGATTATATCATAACACAGCCAACCACCTAGATCCTGTTGTGTGCTCCTATTAATGTTGATACAGATGTCAACTTAGTCCCACCTTGCTATTTTAGACCATATCTAACCAATTTATGTACGTCTTTAAATTCCCTAGGTATCACGAAGCCGTCTCATGAATCAAACGGGGCGTTGGCAGAAATAAGAAAGGAAAAGAGAGAGGCTAATTTGTGGGCTATACTAAAAAGGAAGGAAATTAAACGAGACGTGGAAGGAATAAGGAAGAAAAATAGAGAGGCAAACTTGTGGGCTTACTAATAAGGAAGGAAATCAAAGAGATGGTGAGAAAAATAAGAAACGAAAGGGAAAGGCTAATATATGGACTAAATTAATAAGGAAGAGGCTATATATGTTGTGTGGACGAGACTTGCCTGCTCCCCGCACGTGCGCCCATCCGTGCTCCCGCGTACGTGGCTTGATTTGATTGGAACAAAATAAGACCCGGCCCCATCCCCTTAAAATCAGGGGGAGATCATGTGAAGTGCGTGTCTGCCTTGTTCACTCGCGGTTACCCGCATCTCCTTAGCCGCATCCATCACTTTCTCATCTCGACATAGTGTCTCCCTCTCCCCATTCGTGTTGGCCTTATCTACTTCTTCTTCTACAAGCAAAAAATATGTTTCTTCCTATTCAGTTCTTCAATGCAGATGTATGGTGCACATATAAATACATCGCTACGATGAGGTATAGACTTTTCCATAAGATGGACCAACCTCCTAAATAATTTTAAGGTTATTAATGCATGGCATTAACATGTGGCCACGTGGAATCGAGGTTAATTAATTACTCCCACCATCACACAATACAGTTGTGCATTGTTTTCTAAGGGCAACTCCAATTACCCGCATCAAGCCAGACACATCAAACATCCGTGGACACTCTACGGACAACGTATTGGCGGGGGGGGGGGGGGGGGGGGGCACCATCCAACCCTGTGCACTACATGCCCACCCCCTGTCCGATGGAGAGAGGAGAGAGGGGAGAGAAGGGAGGAGGAGGAAAACATGGGTTTGTTGTGGGCTCCAATGCTTGTCCATGGGGTGTCCATAGTCCCCCAAACCACTTCTTTATGTGGTATCGGTTTATGGGATTTGGAATATTTATTCATGTCCACGACCTTTGGTGTACCCTGTTGGATGGTAAAAAGTGTCCCAACCATCCAGTCCGGACATTTAGAAGCAATTTGGTGTAACCCGTTGGAGATGTTCTAAGAAGTTAAACTTCGTAAGTTTTGACTAAGTTATAGAGAAAATTATCTACATCTCAATACCAATTATATACCATATGGAAAAATATTTCATGTTGAATCTAATCGTATTGATTTGGTGTTTCTAATGTTAATAAGTTTTTCTATAAACTCGGTCAAAGTCTACAAAGTTTAACTTTGAAAAAATATATCGAGCACACACTATATTTTGTGACAAAGGATATGGAACAGTGCTACAGTTATAAACGACATGTTACCTAATTGTCCTACACTCTATTTGATGTTTGTCCTATGGATCCCTTTAGGCGCTAATCTTCCCGCTTAATGTCAACTGAACCTCACCCTAGACTTTAGCCTCTCCCCTTATTTTTCTCCACCTCCATAGGCATATGATTTTCGGATGGCCTGCATGTGCGGGGTCGAAAAAATCATACCCCCTCCATCTAGGTGCATAAGGAATCTAAGGAGCTGCATTGCAACCTAGGTGCATGAAGATTGGATGAAGGATATTACATCAAAGATCATTGGCAATAATTACTCCAATTTGGCCTGCTTTGAAAATTGGGAGGAGCCAACCACTATCTTGGTTTTCCATGTCGTTAATTCTTAAAGAGCTTGTCGTTAATTCTTAAAGAGCAACCTGCAAATCCTATTTAATGCGCCAGCCAATGAAATAGGAGTTAATTACAAAAAACAACCACATTTACGGCTAGGTTTGCAGAAAAAACACCAAGTCGTTAATCCATTGCAAAAATCACTGCATTCCCAGTAAACCTTTTGCAGAAAGCACTGATCGCTTGCTTTGCCCCGTTTAATTGTGTCTCCGATAGGTGGGGTCCAATTGTAAGGTGCTGACTTGGCTAAGAACTGAGAAACATATCCCTTGATATAAAACAAAAATCAATCAGACCCACTCACGCGCCGTCACAAAATGAGAATAGCAGAATGCAACACGAAAGTTAATAATCACAGGGAATGAGGAGCTTCTTCCACGCTTGGTGACTTATATATTTGAAATACTAAATTTTCATTAGACACCCTAGCACATATGAAGTACTACCGGCCATCTGCCATGGTCGAGAAGTTGTACACCTATAGACGTATGATAAGTTGTTCAGATTGCCATGACAATAATGTACCAACGGCACAACCAGCTCACATATTGCCAAAATAATTGCATTATTGGCTGTCTACTGTGTGCGACACAGGCTAGAAGTTCCTGATGCTTGACAATGAACCAACACTTTAATTATGAAGATCATTGATATAGGACTTAGTATGCAATACTTATGGCACATCTAGATCTGCTTTAGCAAAATTGTTTAACTCATTGGAGCAATCGAGGAAAACGTTATACTCCCTTAGTTTCCAGATAGGTTTCTAATTTTCCAAACAATACATATAAAAATATGAAGATAAACAATACCAAATCAATACCTATACATTCACCCTTAGATATATTTTCATAATATATTGTTGATATTTCTCTTCTATATATTTGGGCAAACTTCGAAATTATTTTTCAGCTAAGTTTATGTTTCACCTACTTGAGGATAGAGGGAAGCAAACGATTGGCACCAGTGGTTCCTCCTCCTTGTCCTCTTATATATCCTCCCATGGGCGTTTCAACTGCGCATGCATATAAAGTTCAATAAAACTGTGGGTACATATACGATATGTGCTCCTATATCGAAGAATTTTCTATCACTCATGCTTCCATTGATATTGCGATCGAGTATATCCTGAACGGAGCTACTCCTCAGCTGCCCATCCATATCAATCACATCATGTACTTGAGTGAGTATTCTTCTCTTCTGCCCTGCACGCAATACCATAGATCTCATAGTGTATCCCAGTCAGCCAAGTGGCCGGCGCTACTGCAGTGCGGCACCCATTTTAGTGCCCGCTATGCAATTAAGCTACTCCCTCCATTCACTTTTATAAGTCGTTTCAAACAACTCAAATTGAGTTGTTTTGCATGATGTCTGAAATGCTACAACACCTTATAAAAGTGAACAGAGGGAGTAGGTAATTTCGTGCATCCTCACCCACACCCCCTCCCTTGCTTAAGAGGCTCACATCAACTCGATATACGTACATCAACTATTTTTTCTGAACCACGCAGGAGAATTGTGTTGGATTAATCAAAACCACGGTATTATACATGATGGAAAGCATGGTTGTAGTTGTGTTGAATTAGGCAAGTACTAGTTATACGTGTGGGAGGTTCTAGTGCTAGTGTGGTTAGGTACAAGTGTGATCAAGCTTGTCGGTGATTACTTTCGGAAAGCTTAGCTTAGGTCGGTTTGAAGTTTCCTTGTGCTAGTGTGTACGTGCTCGAATGGTCTACTACAAGTCAGTTTTGTAAGTCCTAGCTGCCCCTATATACGTTTTTAACCAAGAAAATTATGAAAAAATAAAGATAAATTAGAGGGTACGAGATGTACCCTTGGCCATAGTTTTTTTTGGGTATAGTTTGGCTATTATTCTGTGAACGCATCCCATCAATTGGTATTAGAGCGTGATCAGAGACATGAAGCCAAGCTTTCCCAAGGAAGGCGGCCCCTCTTAGCCCTTAGTGGGGCCATATAGTCGTTGGATGATATAGTGATGTGGAGAAGGCAATGAAATTGTGGTCAGCGAGCAGAGTGGCGACCATCGATGAGTGGAGCAAGGAGAAGAGGAAAAGTTTTGAACATCACCAAGATGTGGACGTGAGTCCATAGTACAAAACAAACAAAAGATAAACTGCGCTAGCATGTACATTATGATTACTGTGTATGCAGTCTGGTAAATTTGCTAAAATATATGCCTAGTACTTTGCCTACAACAGCAATGGTTATTTGTATAGAACATTGCTGGCATGCATCCTACTACATCCACGGGAATTTGTATAGAACTATCCTGTCAACTATGATTTTACTGATCTTATCCATGAGAATTCACATGGGGGGAAATTGGAGAGACGCATGCCTGATGGCTATCATTCACAAAAGTGCCTGATAACACCAATATAACTACCATGATTTTGCACTACCAATAGTGAATTCAACTATTTTTCATAAAAGGCATGACCATGCCTAATTTTTGTAGACCAGGACTGGACATTTTCCCACAACATTACTGGTAATTATGGTACATGATATATATACTCACTAATTAACATTGCTCGGACATGTATTGTAAGTTTGCTAGAAAAAATTGCTAGCCTTGAGATAAATTAACTGAGAGATGAGAATTAACATAGGGAAAATTAAAGGTCCATGCCAAGTACCAATGATACAAGTCCCTGGTAAATCCAATACTACGACCATGGTAATTTTGTACGGAATGTATACTGTTTGGGAAATTTTATCAAGAAAGTGTACACCTTATTGCAGCAAGATGGTATACCTAAAAAGAATGGAGTCAAATTAATCTGGTCAATTTGGTACATGGTTCAGAAAATTATGGATGGTGCGGTGTTGATTTTGTATTCAGAATCCACCCAAAAAAACAAAATCGCCACATAACTCCATCCCAGAATCTCCAAAAAATACATTCATCACTCACTCATCCATAGACATCACATAACGATATTGCCCAGCACAGTTTTGAACCACATTGGATGTAAGGCCCTATTCCGCCGGATTGAAACCAACCAGCCCTCCCGCCTCGCCGTATTGTTCAACCAAAAAATCACCTGCGCGAATGTTCACCAATACAACCACGTCATCTCTTTCAAAACGAAACTCATGGGATGTCGTGAGAGGATCCCACCCCCTATCAAAACCCCCAGGACTCCACTCTTCCACACATCATCATGCTGCAACACAAGGGGCAATGAGGAACAATGCTGAAAAAATGGAGGATGCATTCGGGGATTGGGGAAAGAGCCACTCACCTGCGATTTGATGCGCTACACCGCAAAGCCGTCGGAGACCGGCAGAATCTGCACGCCAATTCTACCGTTGATGAGAGCGGAGGGGAACAGGGATGGGGTCGAGGAAGCACGATTTCCAAAATCAACAACTTACACCTGCCCCCTAGAATGCATGCGAGTGGGAGCATTTTGCCGTGGCATCGAAGTCAACGTGAGGGGTCACGAGCAGAACACACGACAAAATAACTGTGAGGTGGGCCTTAGAAACCCTCAGACCTGTTGTGTTTGTGTCAAATATTTTGTACTAGTTGGGTTACGCTTGGACTTGGTGTTGTAGTGTGGGCAGGATACTTGTAGTGTCGGAGTCGGACACGTTGTACCCTTGGCCTCTTATATATGAGGAGGCACCCCACGTTGTAACCCATGACAACTAGATAGCGACAGGCTCGCAAGGGGGTGCCGGCGGCTTGTGCCGGCGCCCAGGTGGCCGGTGTTGCGGTATCTCGGGGAGGAGCGCCCGTAGTCATTGCCCCGGGAAGTAGGCGAGTTCGCCGAACCTCGTTAACAAATCTCGGTGTCGTCGTTGTCTGTGATTGCTTGTTCCTCGGTGGATCGACCGCGTATCTCAGATTTATTCTAACAAGTGGTATCATGAGCAAGGTTACAAAGAGGTTGTTGTGCGTTGATCCAGAGGAAGGCCATTGTTGAGCTCGTTGCGTATACCACGGTTCGACTTATTCGATGGGATCTCGCCGAGATCGGAAAGCATCACGCGGAGGCAGCAGCAGCGGCTCGGACAGGAAAGGCGTGCAGCCGTGCAACGATGGAAGTCCAAGGCATAGACGCGTGTGAGGCCAGTGAATCTAGCCGAGCCGACCGAGTCGGGCGCACGCGTGCGGCCCAGGGACTCCAAGACGTGCGCACGGGCTTGAGCCAGGCGTGTAGCAGTCCAGCGCGTTGCGTGCAGGCCATAAGCTACCGAGATTGTTTTGGAAACAAAAGGGACCGAGTCCTGGAAGAAGTCGTCTTCGAGCCGGACAGCTGCACCCATGCACGCACATGTTAAAAGCAGCAGCGGCTGGACGCAAAGAGGTAGATCGAGATTCAGCGGAAGAAAAAGCCATCGCTGGTTGCATCCATTGGAAAGCAAGGGCTTAGGCAAAGCAAGTTCGCTAGCATCCGGGAAGTTGGGCCAAGACAGGAGCACTTCACGTCAAGACCAACTAGCTAGATTGCTAGTAGTAGACAGAGGTTCTGTTCTTGTACTTGGGGATCACGGGAAAACTGTTCGGTTATTTTTTCGCAGGGTCAGCCATACAAAGAACCATGGCGCCATCGGGTACCAGGTTTGAGGTGGAGAAGTTCAATGGAACTGGAAGCTTTGGATTATGGCAGACAAGGGTGAAAAATTTGTTGGCACAACAAGGATGCTTGAAGGCGTTGTTGAAGGAAGCCAAGCCAGCTAAGATGAAGGCGGATGACTGGGAGGAGTTACAGTTGAAAGCAGCCGGGACTATACGGTTGTGTCTGTCGGACCAGGTTATTTATCATGTGATGGATGAGAATTCGCCGAAGAGGATTTGGAAGAAGCTGGAAAGTCAGTTTATGTCCAAGACTGCGACAACCAAGGTGTATATGAAGCAAAAGTTATATGGGATGAGGATGCAGGAGGGGTCGAATCTTGTGGAGTATATGAACGCCTTTAATCAAGTCGTGACGGATCTAGCACGCTTGGGTGCAACGGTTGACGACGAGGATAGGGCAATTCCGCTTCTTTGTTCATTGCCATCATCCTATGAGTACTTGATCACTACTTTGGCGCACGGCAAGGAGACCGTCAAGAATGAGGATATTACTGCGGCATTGCTATCTTATGATATGAGAAAGAAGAACGCGGTGGAAGTCTCTCATGGTGAAGGTTTGCTAGTCAAGGGTGAGCAGTGGCGGAAGGGATATGAGGCTGGGAAGAACAAGAAAAAGAAAAAGAATATACGGTGTCACAAGTGTAAGCAGTGGGGACATATGAGAAAGGACTGTCCAGAACTCAATGGTGGGGCAAGTGCTAATAAGGCAACTCATGGTGATAACTCAGACAGCAGTAGTGATGTTCTCATAGTATCAGACAGGCGGTCAACCAAAGGTGAAGCGTGGATGTTGGATTCAGCTTGCTCTTTTCATGCGACACCCAACAGGGAGTGGTTTTCTTCGTACAAGTCTGGTGAGTTTGGTTTAGCCTATGTGGGCAATGACACAGGTTATCGTGTTTCTGGAGTAGGTGACATCAAAATCAAGATGTTTGACGGAGTTGAGCGGATGCTTCGGGGAGTCAAGCATGTGCCAGGGCTAAGGAGGAATCTAATTTCGCTTGGTGTTCTTCATGATGATGGTATGGTATTCCGTTGTGATCGGGATAAGAAGGCCATGAGAATCATAGAAGATGAGGTGACCGTGATGATTGGAGAGAGGACGGCTTCGCATCTTTACAAGTTGCAAGGGAGCACTATTGCAGGTGGAGTCACGGAGACTAGAGTTGCGGGAGTAGCAGCGGGGTCTCACGGCGGCAGCGGGTCTGGGGCAGACTCGTCGAGTAGCTCTCAGTAAGCTACGAAGAAGACATCACAAGTCCGAAGTACATTGAAGTTTGACGCATGGACAAATTCAAGGTGGTGGAGAATATTCGCCAAGGTGGAGTTTGTTGTGTTTGTGTCGAATATTTTGTACTAGTTGGGTTACGCTTGGACTTGGTGTTGTAGTGTGGGTAGGATACTTGTAGTGTCGGAGTCGGACACGTTATACCCTTGGCCTCTTATATATGAGGAGGCACCCCACGTTGTAACCCATGACGACTAGATAGCGACAGGCTCGCAAGGGGGTGCCGGCGGCTTGTGCCGGCGCCCAGGTGGCCGGTGTTGCGGTATCTCGGGAAGGAGCGCCCGTAGTCATTGCCCCGGGGAGTAGGCGAGTTCGCCGAACCTCGTTAACAAATCTCGGTGTCGTCGTTGTCTGTGATTGCTTGTTCCTCGGTGAATCGACCGCGTACCTCAGATTTATTCTAACAAGACCCACCTTTCATATATGAAACTAGTCGATCAAACCGTCCACGACGCACTAACGGATAAGGAGGGCCACCAATCCCTCAGTGCCCCGCAAGAATAGCATGCACGGCAACAACTAGTGACAAACGTGGCTGCTAGATGCGCATTGGATGACAAACTATGAGTTTGGATTTGTCCCAATATTTGGAATGCTCATCAGTTAACAATTTCATTAAATAATACATGGGCAGCCAAAATTATCGAAGACAAAAAAATTTCCAGATATTTATATTGAGATAAATTATACAAAAAATCATGTTGGACAGTACAAAACTGGAATTGTTTCCAGAACTTGGTTGTACGTCCAAAAAACTTCTTTTGTGGAACTAAGACAATACTTTTTTTAATAAACCAATAATTAAGTTATAAATCTATTTTTTAGAGGACATCAAGAGAATATGTGCAAGGCATGGGAGGACTGAAATGTCCATGGATAGGATAAGCAGACAAGTAGGAGGAGCCCCCACCGAGGCAATCCTTTTCATGTCCTCCATGATTGAATTGTTTGCTTCTTCCGATGGAAAGAGAAACCACACGTTGGGTCGTTTTCAGGCAACATATCTTATCAGCTCGCTTATCGGGAGCGTACGTGGCGCACACTAGATTCAACTTTGGTTATTCGTGTCCCCTGGCCGTGTCGCCGCATCTTCATCATGGTAAAGGTGGACTTGTCTTCCCTCTCTTACCAGTCTTACCTAACAATAACGCACCTCGAGCTGGCCAACCAATCAATAATAGCTGGCTAGCAAATCAACCTGTGGTTGAGTTGGTTAGGTGGACAGTGATATCTCCAATTCATCAGGGTTCAAATCCTGGTGCTCACATTATTCTTGGATTTATTTCAGAATTTCCGGCGATGCGCTTTCAGTGGGAGGAGACGTTTCCGTCGACGACGAGGCGCCTACGGTAACTTCGTAAATCTCAAGATGATATGCCGGCTCAGTCTCTCGGAGGTGCTCATAGGGGATAGGGTGTGCGTGTGTGCGTTCATAAGGGTGAGTGTATGCGCGTGTATATGAGCGCTTGTGTCTGTACTGATGCTATAGCTGGCTAGAATAATGCACCTCGAGCTTTGGCATCACCATTCACACGCAAGCGCAGATGAGCTTCAATTAATAATAAGAGGGTGCAAAAGGAGATTGTTACTACAAGTTTTGTTATTTAATTCACAGGAAATAAATATAGTATGTATGTATATCCCGAGCTCACATGAGCTCGGACCAATAGTAAAAAATAAAAAAAATCTGATTTTTTTTGTCTGAAACTTTGACAAATATTTCCATAGCTTGCAAAATTTTATCACATGAAATAAATATAGTATGTATGTATATCCCGAGCTCACATGAGCTGGGACGAACAGTAAAAAATTTAAAATTTAAAAAAATCCTAATTTTTTTTTGCTGAAACTTTGAGAAATGTTTCCAATAGCTTGCAAAATATTTCCATAACATTTTGGATCATCGATTTTGTTTTTTACGACATTTTCCACGAGTGTCATATGATGATGGAATTTTGAAAGCTATATAACTTTTGTCATAGTTTCACCCAATTTTTTTTGGAATTATTTGAATTCTTTTTTATTTTATTTGAGCTCGGGATCAGGACAGCTGCGTCCGTCTGACATTTCCATATATAACTTGCTCATGCATTGAAACAAGATAGGATCGACACAGCGGAGACGAATGGGAACGAGGCGACTTTATACGATGAGAAAGTGATGGATGCGGCTACCCGGACGTGAAGGCATCAACCGCTGCCTCCTCTCCTATAAATAAACACCTGTTGGCAGCACCTATCTTTCCATCAAGGCATCACCCAATCCGCTCCACAGCCCCCGGAGCCAAACACATCAACACGCCCCCCTGTCTTCTTCTTCCCTGCTCAAATCCTCCATACACCATGGGCTCCCTGAGAAGCAGCGGCAGCGGCGCGGCAGTGCCCGTAGAGAGTGTTGACCCCGAGGCGGCTTGCGCACTGCTGGCCTCGGGGCAGTACGGGTACGTGGACGTGCGCATGTGGGAGGACTTCGACAAGGGCCATGTCGCCGGCGCGCGCAACGTACCATACTACCTCTCCGTCACCCCTCACGGCAAGGAGCACAACCCTCACTTCGTCGACCAGGTCGCCGCGCTCCACGCCAAGGAGGACCGGTTCCTCGTTGGCTGCCGCTCCGGGATCCGGTCAAGGCTCGCCACCGCAGACCTCGTCGCCGCCGTAAGTACTAAGTGGATCCGTGACACTTTGTTGGTTACCTTCTGATTTATTGATTCGTCGACCTGCTGGCTTACCGGTTTGATGGCGCAGGGATTCACGAATGTGAAGAACCTGGAGGGTGGCTACCTCTCCTTGCTCAAGAGCGCAAGCTACCCGCAGCCGGCAGCCAGCCACCACTGATCCATCAATTCCGTATCTAGAATAAGTACTACTCTCTCTGTAAACTAATATAAAAGTGTTTAGAACACTAAAATAGTGATCTAAACGCTCTTATATTAGTTTACGGAGGGAGTACTATGTAGTATTATCCAACATCCTATGAGTTATGAAGAATAAGAGGAAGAAGCGTGTTCAGAACTGAGGAATTAATTTCCATGGAAAAAGAAGGCACTATGCATGTATATGCATCCTGAGTTTTTGGCATGGACTTTGTTCCAACCAAAAGTGCTACTAGCTGAATACTGATTTCCCCTTTTATGATTGTAGCTTGCAAAAGGAACCTAAGAAAATGTATTATTCTTCAGGTCGCCCCATGCGTAACACTTTGACCTCTCCCACTGGCCGCGAACCTTAGACCTGCCCTTTGTTGTGGCCCTACATCCCAAAGGTGGAAAAGTATCATTTCGCGGGGCACCTGCTTTGTGGCATCCTGACAATGTCGTCACCTCAGTCTCCCTCTCAGGCTCCGCACCACGGGATATCTTCTAGCCGTTGCGGGCAAGGATGACAGCCTTGTCTGGCGATATTGGCATGGTTGCTTGCCTAGATTGGGTGGTGGCCCTGCTGATACGCTAGGCGTGGTCACGAGTCTTCGCCGTACTTGTTTGACTCCCTACTATTGCAGGAATTCTTTTTTTTTATGTTTGTACATCATTTATGCGAACTATGCACTAGGCGACACGGGGCGATCGCGCCGCTGGCCCTAGGCCTCCTCCCTCGTCTCATTTGTCCTACCGCCGCCTGAGGTCTCACCGGCGAAGCCTGGCCTATGATGGCGGCGGCGAGGCCTTATCCCTCACGCGGTAGTGGCAATATCTCTGGGCAGCGGCGGTGCAAGGAGCGGTGGGATCCCTACGACGTGCGTGACGGCAGCAGCAGCGGAGGCGCACCCTCCCCACATTGGAGACGCCCCTGTGGCGACGGCCGGGATCGCGGTCTTCTCCTGCCCAGATGGGCTTGGGCGGGCCGGCAGTTTCGGTGTGCATATGCAGGCGAGCATGGTGGGCCTGGCGGCGCCGACTGTAGGCACCATGGTAGTGCCATGGCCGGTCAGGCGGTGGTGGCCTGGATCCCTTTCGTCTAGTCCCCGACAGAGATGGCGGCAGTCCATGCACGAGATGCTTGAGGGAGGCTCTTTGAACAGATTTGGGTGAAAACCTGCTCTCGGCTAGCTGCCAAGGCCGGCGGTGGCGGCGCTGGCTATGTCGTTTCCTTCTTGAAGACATCGTCATGGAGAAGTTCAAGGCCACTCTATGCTACATCCACGGGAAACCCTATATTAGTAGATCAGATGACGGCGGCGCTATGGTGTCGTTTCCCTCTTGGGGGCATCATTTGTGGAGGTGTACACGGGCTGAGGGACCAGTGAAAGGCTTATTTGGTGAAGCGGTGCTTCATCTTACACATTGCTGGTGTCGGATCTCGGCAGCATGGCGCAGTAGAGACTCGGCGTCCGATGCGCGGAGATGGGCTCCCGCAGGAGGAGGAAGCTGTCTAGCATCATGGTGGCGTCGATGGCAGAGAGGCCTGACAAGGTCGGTGCATCAGTGCTGCTCTGTGGATGGGTCGATGGAAGATAGAGGTGACGGCCCATGCAGTGTGCGGTGCTCACTGGGAGTGTGCCGGACCAGTGTGTGACCCAATCCAGGTAGTGGCTTGGATGGGGCATCTGGCTTTAGATGTTAGGCTTTGATACGATGTCTGTTTGGTATTAGGTCCGGACATTTTGCACACCTTCATCAAGGGGATAGGAGTAGCGACAGCATTGCCAAGATGTTGCCTTCAGGCTTATTGATGTATCACCTTATATAATCTTTGTGAATAATTAATAAAATGGTTGCATGCATCGTCCAGATGCAAAGGCCCGGGTTACATCCTTCATTTCTAAAAGTAAAATAAAAAAAATATGCGAACTATGGTAACACAACAAGGAGATCAGGTTAGATTTACTATAGCCTGATATGGAAGTAAATGCGAGCTTCACACAATCTTATATTAGCCGGGACAAGTGCAGAATCTACTGTTAACATGTATGCATATTGTATACACCGGCAACTTTGCACTTCAAGGATCGTTACTAACCGTGTGTTTCATTTGTGATCTAACCACCTCATATGAATGCCACAAACACATATTAACAATTGCAGATGTACCGTGTGCATAGAAACAAATTAATTAACACAGCGCCTGATACTAATGTGTGATATTCAGTATACTGGTGTATTGTTTGGACATGCAGAAAAACTTTTTGTATGTTTCATGTAAGCTAGGTGTATCTCCATAGAACTTTAGGTTATTGCAGTTTTAGTTTTTGTTCAAAAGGCATTACAAATTTAAGAGGAAAAAACTTGGGAGGCCTCCAACGACGCAACAACGAGCCAAGCAAGAAACAATCTATGTATGGAGGAGAGATCCCTTCCTGACCTAACCTTTTCAAAGGGTAACCTTCCTAGTGATTTAGCTCTGAAAATAACCACCTAGTTGTTCGACGCGAAATGCAAGCTTGAGGAGCTTGCCGAACATGAGCTTTACTAACAGCCTTAACAGGTTGGGCAAGCAGGCACATGCACAGGAATTGGATAAATGGTGTTTTCCTCTCTATTTTATTTCATTTTCTCTTCACATGAAATTTCCTCTATATGTAGAATAATTGTTCCACGGTTCCGGGCTTCAAAAAAAAAGCTAATACTCTATTAATGAATCGTTATTACACCAAGGTGCCTAGTTAATGTATATACGTAAAAATTCAAAGACCTAATTTGCAGGGATAAGTCTACACCACAATGCAATGACATGCACAACGAACAAAGAAATCAATCCGATCGGTGGCGGCTAGTTTAGTTAGCTTGACATTCCATCTTTGATAAATCCCAAATGTTTTATATTTCAGGTTAAATTAAATGTTGGAATGTAATTTTTGCACTTCACTCAGGTGCATAGATCACCTAGTGTAAACCAAATATCAAAGAATATTAGTCATGGTTGCAATTAATATTCCTCGTAATATACACATCCCCTCAATCGGCTTTAACGTGCAGCCCCTTTAACTTCTTCGCTCTACTTCCCACACATACATGTAGGATTAAATACTTAGTTCAATGGCAGTTTTTGATGGCATGTGATAGTCTCATTTCCACGACTTGGTCATGGTGTAGCTCCTATGGTGCGCTATACACGTGGACGGAAGGAGTACCAAATATAGAGCACACTCACATCATCAATGAAATATTGAATCCACTAAACAATAAATATCAGACACATTTGACAATTGAAATGTAATGCAACATACTAATCAGTCAATGACAAGCTCCTCGTAAACACCTTATATACTGTACAATTATCAATTTGTTATCACCAAATCATAAACTAGAAACCACTAGAAAGATACTTTTATACTTAAGAATATAAACACATACATATATACTACTCCCTCTGTAAACTAATATAAGATCTTTTATATCACTAAAGTAGTGATATAAAAGATCTTTTATTACTTTATAGAGGGAGTATATTCATTCTAGTGCCACAAATTAATCCAAGAATGTATGCTATTTTGTGTTATCTTATTTTCTTACATTTAAGGAAACTCATACATTTTAATGATGCAATGCATTCAAAAGACCAAAATTAATGTACCCACGATTTGTATATTTAAAATGTACAAAAACATATTATCTAAAACTATGAAATGATGCAAATGAGTTATAAATAAGTAAAAAAGTTTAGTATAAATATGCTCATGGTTTGTCGAGTCCGAGGAAGACGCTGACATCGACATGGAAAAGGGCAATGGGTCTGAGATAGTGACTAATACAGTTGGCTTGTTAATTATTATTTAGTTTATTATGATGATTGGAAATTAGTTATAATTTTTTTATTTTCAACAATATAAACTTTTTTATTATTTATTTTATACTTAAAACAATAAAAAATTATGGTGGTGATTTCACACTATAAAACTAAGATGTATCAATGGTGAAGATCAGGCAAGTACGACACGTAATAAAAAGTGATATATTTTGATCGTAAAAAAATGAGATTAGGCAATTACACCAGATGACATGTATTGCATGTTACTATATGCAATTCGTATTGTACTAACCGGCCGGTTATAATTCACTACATGAATCCTAATTTTAGACGTCTACAACTACAAGACTCTTAATATAAAAGATTGATGAATCTCCAAGGTGCAACTAAAATTTGTATAGGATAACCCCCTAAAAGATATCTCTATGAAAATTAATCAGATTCCAAGTAAAAAAATGTGTTCGTATCCTATATGACCGATCATATATCAAACAAATCAAACATTCAAACCTCCGGCAAAGAAAACCAATGGCCATCAAAGGTTTGCGCTGAGACAAGCAACAACGGTAATGTTCAGTGGGCTGGGCGGTTTCACGCGTGCAACCTTTCGACATGATTCTTTCCCCACCGAGGGAAGATCTTTGCCCTGGAGCATAGACTGCTATGCACCACTCCCTCTTTCCAGCCATCGCCAAGTTGATGGGCGAGTCTCTGGTGCCGAATCCCACACGAGCATGATACCATTATTGTCGATTGGACTATGATGCAATTAGCGATAGGCTCTAGTGTCCTCAACCATTTTGGTGTCGTTGCTTTGTCCTCTATGGATCAATATTCCACATCGCCGGAGACAAAAAAACAGAGCTGCCTATACAAGTTATGAAGGATCATAGCAAAATGAAGACCATGACCTGAAGTGGCACCATGGAGGTGGTCACTTTGGCAAGATTTTCTATAAGAAAGAGTTGCCCAAAGTGCACCAAGTGGAGAAGAAACAAAAACATGATGAGCCACCTGGCGTATGACCGTGGTGGCAAGCTGTACCACAATGTTGTGAAGTGAAGGTATTTGTCTATTTGACGAAACATTGCCTGCTGGTCATGTATTCAGGAGCGGTGGCCACACATGCGTAGCCCCTAGGTTCAGCGGCGTCAAGACCCGAGGACGTCAAGAATGCTGCTTTGGGAACCTAGGACAGATTCATTGTCTTTCATGGTGGGCCTCAAGTACAAATTTGGAATAAGTTGCATAAAAGAAAATCTTCGTATGTGGTATCTCTTTGTAAACCAAGCAATAAAATAAAAATATCATGGAATTTCATTGATTTTCCTATGAACTCCGTATATAGTCCATAAATACTCAAAATGTCCTTATATGGAAATAAGCAGGATTTACATGTGCAACTCGACATAAAACTGAAAGATGAGCTAAGTGTGCAAATGTGTGTAACAAGCTGATATATGTTCATGAATGGTTTTCTTCTGCTCATGAATGTAGATAGAGAGAAATCGTGCCAAGTACATGCTACATCATTTCTGTCAACCTAAATAATATACTTAATGAAACAACATTCGCACGATCAAAGAAAGTCACAAGCTTAATTAACTTTGATATATAAATATATGAAGATGGATACATTGCCTTGGATACACATGCAGTGTATAATAAACAGCAGAAAATGACTTATAAATTATGGAACTATTAATGTAGAAATATATTATACCCAAATAAAACGATTGGCAGCAAAGATATACATACTAATTTGTAGGAAATCTAGCTGCGCAAATGCGCGGGCCACCCCGCTAGTTCTACATAGTTGAGCTTGTCACCTATTAGGACTTGCTTACAACTTTTAAGTTTATATTACTCCTAATTAAGGAACTTATCATCTCTTCATTTTATAATTTGGTTATTTTCTTTTTGCAAAAATGACTACACAGAAAATGACTTATTAAATAGAATTTCGACTGAGGTACATTTCATATATTAATTCATCCATGTAGCATTGCAATCATTAATTAAACTATATAATAATCAACTTAATGCGCTGACTCATTAATACATTGCCAATTCTTTCTGTAAGTAAATTTATTTTAGTTGTGTATTTCCATTTTGGTATGAAGGAGAGTATAGGTATCGAGCAGTGGCCAAAGAGTAGAAGAGAATGGCGACATGTATTAGCAAGCCTCGACACCATGATAGTCGCAACATCGTAGGTGAAATATGTAGATAATTTCCCACTGGTAGGTTTAGTGATTTTTTTCCTTAATTTGATTAAGTTGACCAATATTCATAGAATGAAAGGACATATATCCAGAATAGTGTTGCGGGGTTTCAATTAAACTCAAGGTTTCACTTGCCTGTCAAGGGGTTGTAGTTTTCCTTAGTAATTTTTACCTCTTGGTTATGCGTGAAATAGTTTTAAGAGATGATTCCATAGGTTTTTGGTGTTTTGATGCCATGTTAATCGTTTCATCCATTACGAACAATATGGCAAGTGTGTGAATGGCGCTATGTACAACGGTTGTTGTCAAAGTTGGACATGCACTTGTTTTGCTTATTTTATTTTAGTATCTCTTATCCTTATCATGTTTCGATATATATAATGGTACCTTCAACATTCGGTCTTGGCAATGGTCAACTTTTCTGGTAACTAAACTGTGAAAGGTCCAATGCGTCTAAGTTAGTCTCTTGTGAGAGAATGACATTGGATTTGTTTACTCCAAAAAGACCCGCTTGTCAAAATATTAGTATTATTAAGATATTTTGTTTTGTCTTCAAAAATTACATTATATATTTTTACTTGTTGCAGTTTTGGCACTTAATTTTACTTGGTTGGGTCAACTTCTATTTCCACTTGTTTCTCTTCAGTTAGCTTTTAAGGTACTCATAGTAAAGACATAAATGGGCTAGTGTTTCACACGATCACATCAATACTTTATTTTAAAAGCATATATTAGATATAATACCGCCAACACATGTCAGGCCGTTGCAGGTGTAGCCCGCCCGGCTGCTGAATCAGGGGATGGCGCAGATCCCGCTGGAGATTCCCTTGTAGCACCTGCCGCATTTGATGCCACTGATCCCGAGTGATCCTCTCTGAGATTTACATCTAGATCCTCCGGAGCTTCCCATGTCGTTTCTGTGTACATAAAATCATGCGAATTTTCGCCAAATTCTTCTCCATTCTCCTGCACACTTGCATCAAAGTTTTGATCAAAGGTATTATGGTTAGACATTGACATGTAGTCACCAGCATCTACCACCACCCCCCCCCCCCCCCGGGATCAAATCATGGAGATGGCAGTAGATGAAAAGGTAAGAGAGTGAGCTCTTTGCGTAGTTGTGCATCGGCGTTTGGGTGAAGTTTGACGAAAGGGCAAACATGCTCATCAAAGATCACATCACGGGAAACATAGACACGACCAGAGGCAATATCCAGGTATTTGTATCCTTTGTGAAGGCTACTGTCCCCCCAAAAAGCACACACTTTTGACCGAAATTCAAGTTTGGTGTTTATTGTAGGTACAGAAATTAGGCCAAACAGCACATCCAAAGATGCGAAGAAATGTCTAGTCAGGTTTCTTGCCAAAGAGACGTTCGAGAGATGTTCGATTTTCGATGACCCTACTAGGGAAATGATTGATAAGATAAACGGAGGTGAGGAATGCCTCATCCCAAAATTTCAAGGGCATAAAGGCATGAGCAAGGATTGATAGACCAACTTCCACGATGTGTCTATGTTTCCTTTCTGCGGATATGTTTTGTTGGTGAGCGTGGCGACACGAAACATGAGTGATGCCAATTCGCTCAAAAAAAAGAATTGAGTTTTTGGTATTCACCCCCCTAATCTGTTTGCATAGCAAGAATTTTTCGATCAAAAAGATGTTCAACATTTGTTCGAAAAGATGGAATTTCTCAAATATGTCAGACTTACTTTTGAGCAAATAAATCCAACTAAACTTGCTAAAATCATCAATAAAACTCACATAGTATTTTTGTCTGCCTATAGAAACGGGTCCAGGACCCGCATCTGAAAAAAGCTCTAAAGGAGCCTTTGGTTCACTAAACGATTTAGAATAAGGAAGTTGATGGCTCTTGGCCATCTGACAAGCATCACAAAGGATCATAAGGAAGTCGATACGGGAAGACTAAAATCTCAAAGAATTTTCTAGACCACCGCTAATGCAGGATGTCCTAAGCGCTTATGCCATCGTGAAGTGGATGGTTTTACCATGCTAAGGACCTGTTGATGAGGAGCATCTTGGCGACCAGAAACGTGAAACAAACTACCCCTACTATTATTTCGAAGAATGATCCTCCGAGTGGCCCGATCCTTAACAAAAAAAGTTTCAGGGTAATCCTCAAGGAAAGCATGATTAGCTTTGATAAGTTGGTAGGCAGAAAGTAAACTTTTGTTGGCTTGAGGAGAATGAAGTATGTTGTTTAGATCTAAGGAACCATGAGGAGTGGATAGAACTGAATGACCGACATGAGCAATGTTCATACCTTGACCACTAGCGGTGTGCATTTGTTTCGGGTCGGTGTAGCGGTCGCGGACAACAAGCTTCTCTAGCTCACCAGTCACATGATTTGTTGCACCGGTGTCAAGATACGAGTTGGTATCAACTCCATGGGGGTGGACGGCGTTGGCAGATCGGTTTCCACCACCACCACCACCACCTCCACCACCCGTGGGATTGCGCTCGTTGTTGTTGTAGTTGCTATCGTAGTGCTTCTTGCAGCGCCACGCTCCATGCCCTTCAAACTTGCAGATTTGACACTTCTCGCGGTCACCATGGTCATCGCGGTCACCACCCTGACAGTGAGCTCCACCAGAACTGCCGCCACCAGAACTGTTGTCGAAGAAGCGGGCGCCCGTGTTGTTGATGTTGTAGCCACGGGAGCTATTGTTGCCGCCTCCATTGCCGTTCCCAGAACGTCTAGAGTTGTCGTGGCCTCCGCCCTTTGCAGCAAGGTTGGCGGAGTAGGCGGAGGCCTGCGCGATGATGCGTGATTCAGCAGTGAGAACAACTCGCCAAGGCCAATAGCCTGGTCAGTGATGGTGTGCGTGGAGACGGCGGAGACGAAACCGCTGTACTCTGGCTCGTGCATGAGGCCCTGGATGATGTGGGCGACAACATCATCTTCATCCAGGTGCCTCCCGGCGGCTGCAAACTCATCGGCGATCCCCTTCATCTTGGTGAAGTAGGCCGCCGCCGTGAGGTTGCCCTTCCTGGTGTGGCCGATCTAGTCCCGTAGCTGGATGATGCGGGCACGAAATTGTGAGGAGAAACTCTGAAGGAGAGCGCTCCAGGTGGTGCAGGCCGTCGTGCAGTTGCTGGCCTGCAGGAGTACTTCACGGGAGAGGGAGACGATCAGAAATGAGAGCACCTGCTGGTCCTGGGTAGCCCACACGGCATGTATTGGGTTCGCGGCGACGGTGACTTCCTTCTTGCCGGAGACCTCTGTCTCCGTGCGAAGCTCAGCGGGGGGCTCCTAGATGGAGGCGTTGAGGAAGCCCATCATGCCCGCTGCCCTGTGCGGCAGAACTTGCGCCCTCCAAACGAGAAAATTCTCTTGGTTCAGCTTTTTCGTGATGGTGTGGCTGAGGGACGCAAGGGAGGGCGCACTCATAGCGATAGCAGAAGAAGAAGACATGGCGTAGATGTGATGGAAGATACTTGTCCTAATTGTTCCATTCCCGACTACTGAGTATTGTTTCGGAATGCTCCTAGTATACGCCTTTGCTCAAGGGTAGCACGAGATCTACACATCTGGTTTTCATGTTTCTAATCTAAATATTGAAACTAATATTGGCAGCCAGAGCACTAGAAAACTATTATTATGAAGAAAAACTGACCCTCCTTCTCCTTCTCCTTGTCTACACTTTTGTTTCACGACTTTAGTTTCCAAGGCACATGCCACGCACCAAAAAATTTCAGGCATGGACCCGAGGGCGCAAACCAAACTAGCTCGGAGTCGCCACCGATGAAATCCTTTCCATGTCCTCCATGATTGTGTTGCTTCCTTCAATCGAAGACAATGCATTTGGGCAAAAGTACTTTTCTACACCCGAGCTCAAATGCTCCTGGTGTGAACATAAAATAAAGAAATAGATAAAGAATTCAAAAAATTCCGAGTATTTTGTGGCATACTTTATGAAATGTTTGTTATCTATCAAATTTTCATCATGAAATCACATCTGTGGAAGTCGTGACAAAAAAACAAAATCAGAACTCCAAAATGCGTTTGAAAGTAACATTTTTAGAGCAATAATATTGTTTTTTTCGACGCCTTCCACCATTGTCATTTTGTGATAAAGTTTTGCATGCACAACAAACATTTCTTAAAGTATTTCCAAAAAAATGAGAATTTTTTGAATTGTTTTCTATTTTTTATTTAGTTTACTATTCATGTCAAGTGCATATGAGCCAAGGTGTACCAGCTCCACGTCCGCATTTCTGTTGCTTTCGAGCTACATGATGGATGTTTTGGATTATTTATTGAGAGCGTACCTGGCGTCCACTAGACATGGAGATGATTCAACTGATTTGTGCATTCTTTATTCCGAGCATGGGCGAGTGGCAGCATCATCTTCGCAATCTGGATTTGTCCTCTCCTTACCTAACGGGTATATCGCCTAAATATTCCTGTGTGCATCTGTATCCTGGAAGCAGATAATGTAGCAAGCACATGGCCACTTGTCATCATGCTTCAAAAAACCCTAAAATTATATAGGAGGGTGCCAAAGGAGATTCTTAAAATACATCTTGTCACTGCACAGAGAAAAAAAAATACTCCCTTCGTTCCTTTATATAAGGTGTATTATTTTCTGGACGGTGACTAAGGCACCTAGTTATAGAAAAGTTAGGATAAAATTACCCTTGGCAAATTTATTGGTTAGTGGGTAAATCAGTTATTCCAGTAAAGTAAGAGATGCTTACAATCGACGGAGAGATAATTTCCTTCTGTTGCTACAAGGAGAGATACTTTACCTTTTACTTGAGGGCTAACTAACGGAATTATGAGTAATTAGAAAAAATACATCTTTCTTTCTAGAATTTTATCAAAAAGCAACTACACCTTATATAAAGGAACAGAGGGAGTATATAGCTTGTACGTACTATCTAGTTGATATTTTTCTCATATATATGATGCATGTACCCAATAATTTTCAATTCTTTTTCTTCTTCTTCTTCTCCCCACATCCATTATCCATGGGCTCCCTTGGAAGTAGCAATGCTGAGAAGAGACTGGTGATGGAGGGCGTCGACTTGAATACATTTTTTTCTGAAGCTTTTCTTGAAAATTGTGAACATTTTTTAAATGCTGAATATCTAAAATGCAAAAAATTTGAAATTACAAAACTTTTTGAAAAGCACAAGGAAATTTTGTGAACATTGATTTTTTTGAAATCCCTCAACAGTTTTAAAATTGCAAACATTATTCAAAAATTCTGAACATTTTTTTTAAAACATGTACATTTTGTTGCAAACATGTATTGTTATTCAAACTCAAACATTTTTTCAAAAAATCAACATTTTATGAAAAGTGGAAAAAAATTGAACAAAAGTTTAAATATCTGATTTTTCTTTTGGTTCGAACATTTATTGAAAATTTGAGCAAAATTCTAAATTCGAATTGTTTTCCAAAAATGTGATTTATAAACAAAAAGAAAAATGTTTAAAAATGAATTTCTAAATAATTTATTGAATTGTTATTTTAAATGTTTAAAAAATGTTTAAAAATGTTTATGAATATATGAAAAACAAAAAAACACATAGCGTGCAGGCAAAAATAGGAGATTCGTTGTTAGGGTTAAGCACACGTACCCAAAGCACGCAAGAAAAACTGACAATGGAAGAAAGAGAGGAGGGATTAATGTATACATGAAGATGTTACCATTGTGAAGTTAGATCTTCTGGGCTTGATTGGCGATGCATGGGTGTCTGTATCAATTATACCATGTCTAGGTCAGCGTGCCTATGCATGAGAAAATTTCTTTTTATTTCTTTGTCCATCCGCAATATATAATCCTATTATTTCGCTCTCATTAATTATTACAAAATCGTATAGAGTTCATTTTTGTACCATAATGATGGATTCCTTAGATTTAGTTGCCACGCATAGTGCAAGGTTGTTCGGCCTATTTTTGTTAAACAAAATATCAAGGCAACTGGTGGAACATGTTCCCTGAGAAAAATCACGAAACAAACAACACAGGATAGCGAAAATTCTTGTGTTTAGTGTGAGCGCAGAATTTTATAGTGTAAATTCATTTTACCTTGTTTTCTTTATTTCCTATTGGGTTCACTCGGTTTTTCTAGATTTCTTTGTTATACTCCGGTTTTACTTTGTTGTTTCTTGGTTTTCTTAGTTTTTTCTTTTTCTTTTGTTTATTTATCGGGTTTTATCAGTTTCCTTTTTTCAACACATATCTACTTTTTCTGAGTACACAACGTACATTTTAGAGCATACGTGCAACATTTTTCTGAAACATGCTGGACATTTTTCAAATACATCATATAAAATTTGTAAAAAATATATGTTTTGAACACATTTTTTAATACATGGTAACAGGCGAATATTTCTTTAAATGGCAATAAACTTTTCTGATAATTTTACTGGCAGTTTTTGGAAACATGCGAATATTTCTTCAAAATGTCACAATATATTTATTTACTGGAACTAAACATTTCTTTAACCTAGGAGATCTTTTTCTTAACATTCGTAAATAAATATATTTTAAAATGCCTTGAACATTTTACTGAATCACGGGAATATTTTCCATCAAATGTGACGTACATTTTTTTATTGTGCAAACATCTTTGTTTACATTGTATACACATTTTTGTTTGAAATGTGGAGCATTTTGCATTGTCATGAATTTTTTTCCGGAGTTATCAACATTTTTTTAATCCTCCCTGACAATTTTTTATTCTAGGTTTACATTTTGGCAATTCATGTTTTTATATTTAATAATCAAATTGAAGATTTGGAAATAAATGCATTTGATAGAAAATATAAATAAATGTTCAAAAGGCGAACAAATCAAAATACGGTGGACGAGCCCGTCCTACTGGGTGCATTTAGCAATAGGCGGCACATAACGGCATTTTCTAAACGGCGCCCGTTGCGCCCGTTACAGGCATCCGCGCAAACGGGCGCACACCCCCGCGCCACCCCGGGTCGGCCCGTTTCGTTATTTTTCCTGTTGAAAAAGAAGCAAAAACTTACGCGCGCGGAAGCGAGGGATCGAACCGTGGATTGCTCCATTGAGAGTGCAGCGCACTAACCACTAAGATAGCCACGAGCATGTGTCATTTCACTTCTTTCCACTGTTTTAATATTTTGGCTAGGTCGTTCGTTCCTCAGTTTTCTGGCCGTTTTTTTCTTGTTCATTTTTCTTTTTCTCATTCCAATTTTTTATTTCCTTAAATGCGCGATTTTTTTTATCGGATTCATGAATTTGTTTTCAAATTCGATGAACCTTTTTCAAAATCAATGAACTTTTATCAAAATTGATGAACTTATTTTAAATTCGATGAACTTATTTTAAATATATGAAGAGTGGACTACGTTTTGGGGGCAAGCGGTGTGGTTCCCGCATTGGGGGCAAGCGATTTTTTTCGGTTTTCCTTCATATATTTTTTGTTTACATTTCGAAATATTCTAAATATAAAAATTACAAACACACTTTACATAAAATTTTGAAAAACTATAAAGGTGTATAGGAAAAAAATAGATATATACGAAAAATTCACAATGTAAATGAAAAAAATCTGAAAATTTTAGTCATGTGTACGAAAAATATTAACAATGTGTAGGAAAAAGGTTTATCAGTACTAAAAAATGTTAAACTTAGTAAACAAAATGTACATGTCATTTTAAAAAATGTGCATTCAACAAATGTTTGCGTAATTCAAAATATTTATTTCATAAATTAAAAAATGTACATTACACATAAAAACAATCTTAAAAAGGTTCGAAATATGTTTGTGTAATGCACAAAAACGTTTGGGTAGTTCAGTAAAAAACAATTATCATTCACAAGTATTTCAACAACGATTTGAAAAATGTTTAACATGTATTTCATAAATAATAGTCAAGACATGTTTTGTAAAATATTAAACATGTATTTGAGAAAGCAAATAATGTGTATAAAATTATTTTCGATGTATATGAAAACTGTACAGCGCGTCCAAAACAAGGAAAATAAAAGTGACCAAATGGAAAAAACCCAAAGAACCAAAGTAACAACGAAGTCCAAAGTATAACAAAACAGAGAAAACCTTTATAAGAACAAAGAAAATGATGTTCAGAGAAGAAATAAAAGACCGAAGAAAACCAGTTAAAAAAGAAAAGGAAAATAAAAAATCAGACCAAACTGACCGAACACAATGACCACACGGAGACGAGCGAAAGCAGGGAGCGAAGACGGCTAATGGGACGGCCTGATCAGAGCAGTAGGTGATTCCTAATAGGAATCTATACGTGGGAGCAACTACGCAACTCCTGCGTTATATTGCTGACCCACTTCGATGATTTTTCATCAGTTTTTCCTATTAATATTCACTTTTCCGGTTTTACTATTTTTTCAAGTTTTTCCATTTTCTATTTTTCTTTTCTTTTGATTTCTCCTATTCATAAACTTCTTTGAAATCTATGATTTTTTTCCAAAGTTGGCAGATTTTTTACAGATTGGAATATTTTTTAAATTCATGAACATTTTTATACTTTGAACATTGTTTGAAATTTATATAAAATTCGTGAAAACTATGAAAAAACATGTATATTATTTAAAGTTCCGGATCAATTTGAAACTCAAATATTTATAATTTTTTGATTTTTTTTCAAATTTCTGAAGATATCTTCAAAATTCTGTAGTCCTATTTTTAAGTAAGAATACCAAGTAATAAAGCAAGGTGTATTTCTCTGATTCTTTAATCAGTTCCCTCGTATATATATTTTTCAAAAAATTTACTATCCGACCCCGACTGTTCTAATATCCATGATTGTCCCATCTTCATCATGGAAATCTGGACTTGTCCTAATTGTTCCGTCCTCGACTGTTCTGAATATTGTTTCGGAATGCTCCTAGTATATGCCTTTGGTCTAGGGTAGCACGTAGATCTATACATATGTTTTTCATGTTTTTTTTGGAGAAATTTTCAATCTATTCATTTTGAATCATGGCAGTACAAAGCAAAACAGAGATAAAAATTAGAACCATGTCCGTGGACCACCTAGCGACGACTACAAGCACTAGAGTGAGCCGAAGGTGTGCCGCTGTCATCGCCCCTTCCTCACCGGAGCGGGGCAAATTTTGTTGTAGTAGACAATCGGGAAGTCATCGTGCTAATGCCCCATAGGACCAGCGCGGCAGAGTAGGAACTATCGCCGATGAAGAAACTCGTAGATCAGAAAGATCAAACATGTAAACACCCGAGCGAAGACAAACGAAGACAGGATCCAAAGAGATCCACCGAAGACCAGCACCGGCCGAATCCCGCGAGATCCGACGGAGGCACACCTCCACACGCCCTCTGACGATGCTAGACGCACCATCGGGACGGGGATAGAACATGGGATACATTATTCCTATTAAGGGACATCATCGCCGCCACACAGTCCCATCCAAGAAGCTGATCCTAGGAACAACGAGAATGGGGTCCCTCCTGCAGGCGGGGGGTCGGGATCCTCCGCACCTCCATAGCCTAGAGGTCATAGAAGATGGGTGGACCGGCGGCGGTGCTGACGGGAGGAGATCTTTTCTTATGGAGCAAATATATATCATTCTGTTCCGGCTGGAGGGGCTAACTACAAATGCTAAATAGGTGAGGAGTAGTTGTGCGACCGAGATGATGATAATTCTGCAATGTTCGGGGTATTCATGTGTAATCAGACTACATAATTTCGAGCAACTGTGGGGTCTTCTCTTGGAAATCTCATGCTTAAACTGATCAAATCTTGACCTGAGGTCCCAACCTAGGCAGGAAAAACCAGGAAGGACCCCCGTGTCACCCTCGCTCGGGCGACTCGGGTGGCACCCCAACCCTAGCTGCCTTCGGGGCCTAACTCATCTCCCTCCCTTCCTCCCACCGTCGCCAGAGGACGCTGACGGCCTGTGCTCGGAGGCCGACAGCGGTGGCGGGGGCCCTTCCTCCCTCCCACGTCTCAGGGGTGGCGGGGCACCGATCTAGAAGCGGCGGCGATGGCTTCGACGACGATGATGGTGGTCGGCCCTGCCTCGAGCCACAGACGGCTGCCTGCGGCAGCTGGCCAGGATCGGGCGGTGGCGCTATGCGGTCTTCGGCGACACGTCAACTGGTTTTAGATCGGCGACGGCGTCGAGGGCCTTGTGGACTGCTCGGCGGCACCTCTGGCAGATCTGTTCTGGCTGGTGTAGCCAGTGGTGGTGGTCATCTTCTTCGTCGGAGGTGGCCGGCCAAAGGATTGGTTATCGGATTTTGAGATCCATCATCTAGTCCCGGTTGCGAGTTGGGGAGACATGGTTGCCGGTGAAAATTGAGCTGACGGCAGGCGATGGCGGCGTTCTACGCCGTTACCTTGATAAATGGATCGTCGTGTAACTACCGTTGACCCACTCATACTACTTCGGCGAAACCCTAGAATATGGTGTTCCAGATCGGACGATGGCAGCACCGCGGTGTCGTTTCTTTCTTGGGAGCATCGTTTGTGGAGCAGCACTGGAAGTCAGAGGCAGGAGGTGGAGCGGCTTCGTTTTGCACGAAACTTTGGTGGAGATGTCAAGTCATGCCTGACCGACAGGTGCTACGCTCTGTCATGCCTAGTCGGCAGGTGCTACGCACGACAATCTTTCAAGGACTTCAAGCTGTCTCGGCTGGTGGTACTTGGCAGCATGGTGCTGAGGTGTATCGGTGGCGACCGCGACGTGCTCAGCTGTTTGCGCGCAGGGAGATGGTGGGGTTGGGTGCCATGGTGGCGTCGACGACAGCTGGACCGAGCAAGGTTGATGCATCAGTACAACTCTGAAGATGGAACAGTGGAAGTTGGCGGCGGCGGCCTCTGAGAGTGCGCCCGACCGGTCTGTGCCCAGACCCGACAAGTGGCTAGGTTGGGGTCTTAAGTCTTAGATGTTAGGTTTGGCTGCAAGATCTGTGGTATTAGGCCCGAACTATCAGCATCCTTTCATCAAATAGATAGGAGTAGCGACAGATGTTACCTTGACGGTGGCTTCAGACTTACTGTTGTATTTCTTTGTAAGGTCTTTTGTTAGTAATTAATAAAGTGGTTGTATGCATCGTCCAGATGTAGAGGGCGGGGTCTTCTTCTTTTTCTAAAGAAAAAAAAAATCAAATCTTGACCTAACATCTCTGCTGGTCCGGAGGACACATCCTAAAATCTCGTTAGCTGAGATGCTCACCACAAATATAACAAGTTCAATAAGATAATCGAGAACAAGCCAAGAGTAGGTAACCTACCAGTAACCATGACCTCAGATACCAATTATTGTATGCAATTAA
This sequence comes from Triticum aestivum, assembly GCF_018294505.1. Taxonomy (NCBI): domain Eukaryota; kingdom Viridiplantae; phylum Streptophyta; class Magnoliopsida; order Poales; family Poaceae; genus Triticum; species Triticum aestivum. Next base: position 2,751,084 of record NC_057809.1, on the reverse strand, counting down.
CAATGTACCATTAAGTTTACTGCCATAAATTTGACATGCAAACTATGTGGGGTGAGGTGAATTTAGTAGCTCCTTGTTGACTTTTAATATTTTGTAGCTATATATCATCTGTTTTGCATGTTTACCTGTTATAGTTTGCGCCGATGGACTCCTTCGCAACGCCTAAAAGTCTAGCGGAAACGTCGCTGTGTACGCCGCCGACGCCGATGTGAGCACCAACCGAGTAAGAACCTTCTTCTTATTCAACAAACTGATGCATGATGATTGCAAACATTTCTTTGTAGGTATACATAGGGAATCCGGCCTAGGGGTCCATGCAAGTTGAAGAAAAGGTCTATGATGTGGACATGCTCAACCAGCAACTTTGGATGCTCTTGAAGGTACCATCAAGGCCCTGAAGGAGTTCAATAATTAGCTGCATCAGGATAGAGATCAGCTGTTTGACGAGAAGGCTAATCCCTTCGATGAGAGTAATGAGCTGAAGGAGGAGAGAGGTCAGTTGATCCAGGGGTGGTTTTAGCTAAAGAAGGAGACAAAACAGCTCAGGTTCGAGAGGAAGTTCATGCGGGATCCTCTCGACGACATCCCTGTGACGAGCCGCCTACCTTCGTAGTTTGCATGCACTGGGTCACCATGTATGCCGTTTAGGCCTTGTATTGACCCTTCTTTATGTCTGTTCGCAAACTCGTGCTGTACTCGTGAGGGCGGGGCAATCACGAAAAATTCCAATGGTGGTCGACCACTATGGTGGACGGTTTCAAAATACAAATTACCACAAAGCGAAAAAAATTGAAACTTTTTGTACACGCATATACACATGTGTACCACGTATATGCAATTTTTCATAATATTATACATTCATATGTGGCGTATACAAAATAGACAAATACGTCCTTTCAAAATGGATTGACCTTTTATGTTGTTGGGACGGAATTTTGTGTCTTTGTACAGCCTACAAATCACAGTTTTTTCAAACGAATTTCCACACATTCGTACGGAACACATATAAGTTTCCACGGATTTTTTTTCCTAAAACTACTAAATGGACAATTTTATTTTTAAAAACCATCCACCATGGTAGTCGACCAACATAAGTCTGCACACCGGGCAATCACTTCTTTTCTAAAAAAAATGTTTGTTTGTTTTTAGATCAAAATATATTATATTTATGAAACCAAAGTGTAGGTAATACATCTAGTAGTTATAATATGAGATATATGATACGGGAAAACTGAATCCGAACATGTACCACCTCCACAAGATTGTCAACAAAAACAAACTCTACTTATCAACAACAACAATAATGTAAGACTATAACTTTCGGGTGTTCCCGAGCTCAGAATGATAATAGTCGGGACCACTTCCGGTGATGACCGTAGTTTGAGGAGTTCATGTATTCACTAAAGCTAATGCTTTGGTCCGGTACTCTATTAAAAGGAGGCCTTAATATTCCTTAGTTTCCAATAGGACCCCTCTTTCATGGAAGGGTAGGACAAAAAATGCCATGCAAGTTCTTTTCCATAAGCACGTATGAGTATATTCGGTATACATGCCTACATTACATTAATGAACTGGAGCTAGTTCTGTGTCACCCTATGTTATAACCGTCGCATGATGAATGCCATCCGACAAAACTATTCATTATTGATCCATTGCTTATGAACTTTTCATATATTGATCTTTACTAAGTTACTTTTCCGTTGTCACTATTAAGATTGCTTCAAAACTACTATCACTTTTGCCACTGTTACCGCTATTTCCATACAATTTGCTACTAAATATTTTGTTGCAGATATTAAGTCTTTCATGTGTGGTTGAATTGACAACTCAGTTGCTAATACTTGAGAATATTCATTGGCTCCCCTTATGTCGAATCAATAAATTTGGGTTGAATACTCTACCCTCGAGAACTGTTGTGACCCCCTATACATGTGGGTTATGAAGACCTTTTTGCGGCGCCGTTGCCGGGGAGCATAGCTCTATTCTCTGAGTCACTTGGGATTTATATTTGTTGCTCACTATGAGGAATCTGAAAGATGAAAGAACCAAGATTTTTCCCTCAACTACGAGGGGAGGTAAGGAACTGCCATCTATCTTTGCACTTGATTCTTCTTCTATTTTGAGTAAACTTGCGACACCTACACCAGCTATTGATTCCTATGTGTCGCATGTTATTGATGATGCCTGTTCTACTATGAATGATGCTTATGATGAAACTACTTCTCTGCTTGACAATACTATGTCACTAGGTGAATTTCTTGATGAACAACTTGCTAGGGTTAGAGATAATGAAATTACTGAAATTGATGATATTATTGAATATTATGATTATGATTCTCCCCCAAGATATGAATTGCCGGTTGTTCCTGAGGGTTATGTTATGGATGAATAAACTGCTAGAGACTTCATTGCTTGCAATGATAGAGAAGATCACTACTAGGAAAATGCTTATAGGTTGAAGTTTACCAGTAGCGCCTGTTTTTTACCCCATGCTACTGGTATTTACCAGTAGCGCTGGGTAGAAAACACGCTACTACTATTAAATAACAGCAGTGTTTGTTAGCTTGGGCCGCGCTGCTGTTACATGGGCCGCAGGGCAAAAACGGTAGCCCACTTACTTGTAGCGTTTGTTTCGAACGGGCGCTACAGCTGGTGGGCTTAGCAGTAGCGACGACCTCTACCCAGCGCTACTACTAGGAGAAAAGAAAACCTGCCCGAGCGCCCCCCGCACCCCCTCACTCTCACAATCGATCCCCTCCGAGGACGCCGCCGCGGTTAGGGTTCCTCCCCGGCCGCCTCACCCCCGTCGATGGCGCCGTGCGCCGCCACCACGCGCGGTCGCCTCTAGCATCCTCCGACGCTCCAGCCCCGTAAGTCCCCCTCGATCTCCTCCTCCCTGCGCGCGCCACCACTAGCTAGGCTCCAATCGATTCGCCGCGGTGGCTCGCCATGTTTTGGGATTTCGCATGGGGGAAAGGGATTTAGGGATTGCACGGTGAAACCCATGCGGCTTGTTTCCTCGCGTGATGGGGAGAGAGTAGAGAGAGAGGGGTTAGGTGAGACAAGTAGAGGCCTTTTGTTGCTCACCGAAACTTGGGTTTCAATTCTTGATTAGCAGTTTAGCAAATATAATTGAAACTTGGGTTTCAATTCTTGATTAGCAGTTTAGAAAATATAATTGAAACTTGGGTTTCAATTCTTGGCTGCTGTCCCTGGAGCAGTGGTGGCGGCGGCGGCGGTGCCTAGTGTTCTAGGGTTTAGAGAGGGGTTCTTTCCTGACACTAGGGTTATGTTGTGAATGCTCCTCCTTTCATCTAAATGATGTTGATTGTGCCAGTTCTTCTTAAAGGTCTAAATGTTTGTATCCTCGTGATGAGCTACCCTATGTGTGAATTTGATCCACTAGCTTCTTTGTTGATGCATATAAAGATATGACCAAGAAGCCCTCACTATTATGTGGTTTCATGGAAAAATCAATGCTTGATTCGATACTCCTTCAAGTTGAAGAGAGTGTCTGTATGTGGTGATGCTCAAATTGTCAAGTTGTTATGGTGCGCATTTGAATATATGCTAACACCCGTTTCAAAAAAATGCTAAGTGATTTGTCTCATGTCTCTGTTTTCTTGAATGAGAAAACTGACTTTACTGTGTTAATTAGGACAGGTTGATGCTATCTTTTGTCTGTGTGTGTGATTGTTCTTCCCTTGTATTACCTCTTAGTCTGGTGCTTATATTTTGTAGTAGAAAATGTTGGCTACATTTTCACCCACTTGTGAATTCTATATTTGGCTCTGTTTGGGTTATTAGGCTCTGTTTGGGTTAAATGATCTCTATTAGGTTATTGTCTGAACTGAACTACAATTTAGTTGTTATTTTGCTTGCCATGTGAACCTCATGTGCATTCTCTATGATGTGTATATTATTCAAAACCTGATGTGTGTATTGAAAACTTTATATTTAATTTTTGGATCGTTAATCCTCTAATCATATTGCTTTAGGGAAATGACGCCACCACCACCACCACCATGCCGACGGTGCAAGTCAAGGTGCACCAGCAGCCTTGCGACTGGCACGCTGTTCGACATCTACTACCAGTCGAGTTTTCTTCATGCGGCGGTAATAAATTATATGAAACTAGTAACCACTATTTTGTTTTTAGTGTTATTGGCATTAATGCATCGTGTATATATCATTTTGCTTTTTGCACATAGATCGTCCCATGCAATGTGAGGTCAGAATTCAACAAGCTGACCGGAGACTCTGTGACCTTTGAGGCTCCTGGGGGCCTTACACTATGGAGGTCGAGAAAGGACAAAATATGACGCAGGTGGGAGGAGATGGATGGGTCCGTTTCATCGCCCACATGCGTATCACCAGTGGTGAGTTGATCAGCTTCTCCTACAGAGCAGAAAGACCCACGTTGGTCGTGATTTATGTCAACAAAGCAGAAGATTATGAAGATGATGAGGATGACGAGGATGATGATGACCCACTTGGTGAAGCCATCGTTGCTCAAAGAATGAGGTTGAGCGAGGAGGAGGTGTGCAACCTATGGGACATCATTCCGCCACGTGCTGACTTCGTCGGGGTGCCATTCGTGACCTGCCTGACAAGTACCATGGTTGATCGGCATATCATGGTATGTTGCTTTACTGTAGTAATTTGATGATATGCTTTATTGTTATACTTAGTGTAGAGTCCGATGATATATATGGTTAGTGAATCTTATATGCTTAGTGAATCTTATATACTCAGTAAATCCGATGATCTATATGCTTAGTGAATCCGATGATATATATGCTTAGTGAATCTTATATGCTTAGTGAATTCAATGATATATATGCTTTATTGTTATACTTAGTGTAGAAATGTAGTACTGTCTTTTGATAGTGTAGAATGTGTGAGGCTACTTATTAATTGATATGTTTTTCTTATTCAGAAATTGCCAAAGAGCCTATCTGAGAGTTTCGGTATCAAGCCTGATGAAGAAGGCTCTGCTGGAATACGCCTTACCGCGAGGGGCTCCATCACCACTTGTGCGTACGGCGTGGACACGGACGGTCGCACACACTTCAACTCGGTTGGGTGGAAGAGCTTCCTCGTTGGCAAGAATCTTCATGTTGGACAGGCAATCCTAATTACTATCAGGAACACCCACCACCCAGGCTGGAGGATGAAGGTCGTCATCGATATCATCTAGAGCTACATATGCTTGTGAGATCTATCCATGCATGTGTGTGGATGCTGAACCATATATATGCTAGTATGACTACCTAGTATACTTATCAACTATGATCTATCCATGCATTGTTGACTACTATATATGAGTTTGTGAGATTATGTGGTTATATTAAATGTGGTATTTGTCATTAATGCTTAGTTTATTTGCACTGGACTTGTCTTGATTTCCATGAATATTGCCTCTGACTCTTTTTTATTTTTAATTTCTATTTACCTAGTTGTAGCGCGGGGAGAAAATAGGGCGCTACTACTATGTGATCATAGTAGTAGCGTTGGTAGAGAAAGAGGCGCTACTACTAAGTATTTTAGCTACATCGCTTGTTTAGAAACACGCTACTGCTAAATAATAGCTATAGCGCCCTAGCAGTAGCTCGGGTCCCCGCGCTACTGCTATGTAAAAAACCAGCGCCACTTGTAAGGTTTTCTCTAGTAGTGGATCTTAAGAAATTTTAGATAAGTTCAAAGAAAAATCCTTGAATGCTAGAATGAAATATGATCCCGCTTTTTCTACTTCACCTATCTTTGTTACTGATAAGGATTATGAATCTCTGTCGATACCGAGTTAATTACTTTGGTTGAATCTGATCCTTTTCATGGTTATGAATCAGAAACTGTTGTGGCACATCTTACTAAATTAAATGATATAGCGACCTGTCGGTGTACAAAAGTAGGTGCCCTTCTGTACCCCTTTACATGTGCACGGGTAGTCGTAGACGCATCTGCAGGCATGCTCGATGGAGCAGAGGAAGCAAAGGTACAAGGCTGCCAAGGCAGCACTCGAACCAGAAGCATGAAGAGCAAAGGGTCAAGATGGACTTCCCCCGGCAAGACCCTTGCAGAGACGGCCTACGTGGCCCCGGCAAGAGCCTTGCCGGTGAAAATTGCCCAACAGAAGCAAGACCGCCACCCTTGAGCCCGAGAGTTATGACGCCCATCGACAACGTCAAGACCAAGGCTCGGGAGCGCCTGCATTGTGGCATGTAGATCTTTGTGAAGCCCAAAGGCCTGTGAATCTAGATAGAAACCAGAAGACGAAGGACCCCAGCAAGATTCTTGTCGGGAGCAGACGAAGACCCCCTCGGCAAGGCCCTTACCGGGGGGCATCTATGGAGCCAAGGCCATGCCCACACTTGCCAGAGCTTCACTGCCTCGCGGCCGTTCCAACATGGCCACCAGCCTACCAACTAGGCACACACCTGCGTGGCAGCATGCAGCTTCTAGGCCAACTAGCTAAGCACCTGCGTGGTGGCATGCAGATCTTCGTGAAGCCCCTGCCACCACACCAGCTCAGCAGCCAGCCAACCAGCGTGGCGCTGCATGCCTTGTCAGCTTGGATGCGTGTCAGAGCGAGGCGTGGCGGCGACAGATAGGACGAGCTTCTTTGCCGTCCCCGATAAAACAAGAGGGCACATCAACGGCGCATTAAATCTGTTTGTCCTACGGTGCCAGGCGATAGACTTGTACACTGTACATACTTTCCACCTCCTGTGTGCCACTGTGACAACCCGTTTGACATATAAAAGGAGGCCCGAGGCATACTGAGGAAGGATTCGGACTTTTTGGACTGGGCATGCACCGCAGCTAGTTCAAGAGCTCAAGAACACTAAGTACACACAAAGCAGAACTAGGGTTTTACGCATCGTTTGCGGCCCAAACCTGGGTAAAAATCCCCCGCGTTGATCTTCTAGACCCGCTCTTTGTGCAGCCCCACGCCCACCAACCGTAGAAGGGACTCCCCAAGGGATACCATAGGTGTCGTTCCTGAGCCCCGACATCTTTGGCACACCAGGTAGGGGCGCTGAGGCTGTGAAAATCCGGTTTTGAAGTCAACTCATCGACCGGTTTTGAAGTCAACTCATCGACTCCTTCGCGATGGCTCCCAAGAAGAAATCACGATGATCGGCTCATCTTGGGCCGAACCACCCGATCCAGTGCGGGCGGGCGACAAAGCGGTCGCCGATGTTGGCGGAGGTGTGCCCCGCAAGCATCCACGACACTCTGGCAATCGGAGCCAGGCGAGCGACATCGTGCGTGCCCAAGATGATGAGCCGCGTGTCGCTCGGCCCAGGGCGGGGCCGTGCTGCCCACAGGTGGCGCGAGGACCTCCTGGACGCCCAGGCCGGTGCCCGCGCCTCGACCTTCCCAGGTCACGCGTGACGAGCAACGCTGCAACGTCGGTGCCTCCGGACACCGCCACGGGAAGAGCCCTTTGCATCACTCTCAAGACGCACCGGGCGCGCGTCCAGACACTGGCGGAAACAGCGCGCGACAGCGAGACCGTGATAGAGCTCCTTATAACGTGGTTACAAGTAGGATCACGTCACGGTCCATGCAGCTTTCGCCGCCACCCACGCGTGCAACTACTCCTCGACTTCCCTCCAGCAGTGGAGAAGCTCGACGAGTGGAGGGCCACCATTTGAAGCCCCATCAGTTTCGCCAACAAAGATGAGCCGCGCCCAGCGGGACCCTCGTGTCGGCGTTCTGTCGAGCCGATGCATGCCGGGGGTAGGAGGACAGGGGATGCTGTGACCACGGTGCACTCTCCTCCCCCATAGCCGCAACATCAGCCGCCGGCTCGCCAGGCCTACGCCTGCGACATTGTTTCTACAACGTCCTCCGACCCAGGAGCCCGCTACGACCAACGTCAAGTCCTTTGGGAGCGAGCTCAGAAACACGCTCGAACCACTATCAAGCGGCGGCGGGACGCACGCCATCAGTCAAATAGGCGCGGGACCCACTATGGACCGTCCAGCGCGGGAGGGGGGGTGCCGGTGACCAACATTACGAGGTGGGTTGTCCAGCCTTTACCCGTGAGCTGCGGCAGTTCCAGTGGCCCACCCACCGCATGTTCAAGCCTGAGGTCGGAGAAACATACAACGGCAAGACTCACCCATCGGAGTTCCTCACCATCTACACCATCGCGATGCAAGCTGGTGGGGCTCGCGATGATAAGGTGCTTGCCAATTATTTCCCGTTGGCACTTAAGCCCAACGTCATGTCATGGTCGATGCACCTGCCAGTGGATTCCATATCTTCTTGGTCGGATATGTGCCGCGCGTTTGTTGGCACCTTTCCTGAGGCCACCAAGCTCCTGGCCAGGCGAGTGATTTGCATGTCATCCCCTAGAAGGACGGCGAGCCCCTGCGCAAGTACATACAAAGGTTCACCCGCGTGCAGTACAACATCCCAGATGTTCATCCCGCCGCTGTCATCAGTGCATTCCATCAGAATGTGCGCAACCGCAAGATGCATGAGGAGCTGGCGATGAACAAGGTTAAGGATGTAGCCGAGATGTATGTTCTGGCCGATAGGTGTGCTCAGGCTGAAGAAGGAAGGAAGTACCCCAGTGAAGATGCCGACGTTGGAAACCGACTCCATATACGAAGATGTCGTCGCCCTGGCAAAGAAGGGCCGACGCCGCAACAGGAACCATAAGGGCAAGACCGTGCTTGCCGTCGAGGAATCCGGCGACCCCGGCGCCGCCAAGAAGTCCAAGGTTGACGACCCCGGCAAGGAATTTGTCGGGTGCGCCGCTTGCCGGGCCATGGCAGCTGCTGACAAGCCAGGAAGCTCCGACAAGCAGTACTGCAAGATCCACCGCACCAAAGGCCATGACCTCCAGAATTGCCGGCAGGTTGAGCTGCTTGCAGAGAAGCAGAAAGCTGAATATGAGAGGCAGGACAAGGAGAAGGGCCAGGATGGTCCTGAGGGGTCCGGCAAGAAGTGTGGCAGTCGAGGAGGCCGCCGCGACAAGGATAATCAACAAGAGAGGCCCACTTGGGACCGCGACAAGAAGGAGGAAGATGATGGTCATGATGAGGACGACGAGTCCAGCGAACACGGGTTCCAGAAAGCTACGGAGGCCATGTGCGTCGACGGTGGCACCTCGCTGCACACCTCTCACCGCCAACTGAAGCAGTGTGCGCGTGAAGTCACTGCGGAGGAGCCATCGTTCGACGCCCAGAGGCCACTGAAGTGGTCCAGCATGCCTATTATTTTTGACACCGAGGATCACCCTGACCGCACAACTGCGGTAGGGTGTTTGCGTTGTTGGTTTCCCCAACAACACGCAACCTCAAGGTGATGAAGATACTAGTTGACGGTGGGGCCGGTCTGAACTTGATCTCGCCTGCTGTGATCGAAAGGCTGCATATCCCCGATGAAGATCTCGAGGAGACGAGCACGTTTCAAGGGGTTAAACCGGGGAGGAGTTAGCGAAGGGCAAAGTCACGTTGCCCGTCACATTTGGGGGCGAGCTGAACTATCGGACAGAGAAGATCGTTTTTGATGTTGCCAAGATCCCCTTGCCCTATAATGGGATCCTCGGCCGCCCATCGCTGGCCAAGTTTATGGCGGCATCACATTACGCTTACAACAGGTTGAAGATGCCCGGGACGATGAGCATCATCATCGTCCCGTCCGACAAGAAGGACGCGCTCATCTGCGCCAACCATCTCTACCGGGAGGCAGTTGTAGTGGCTGTCGCCAAGGAACTTGTTCCTTCCGCTGAGCCCCAGGGAGGGAAGAAAATCGGTAAGGCCTCTACCTCTGCCGGAAAGGCCCCTTCCGGCAAGACTTCCGACCCCGGCAAGGACTTCTGCACCTCCTCCGGCAAACGCGCCTCTTTGGAGCGCCGCGTTACCGTTGAGGACGTGCCAGAGAGCTCCGCCAGCGGGAGCAAGAGGTCCAAGGCGGCCCTGCCAGAAGCTAAGAAGGTGCCCGTCAAGGAGGATGGCACGGGTGGAGCTTTTACCGTAAGCTCCACCCTCGACAGCAAATAGGAAAGTGCGCTCGTCGCCTTCCTGCGGGCGAATGTCGACGTGTTTGCATGGCAAGCATCCAACATCCCCGGCGTTCCCAGGAAGGTGATTGAGCACCACCTTGATGTCTGTCCCCTTGCATGGCCCGTCAAGCAGAAGGTCAGAAAGCAAGCTTTGGAGCGACAAGAGTTCATCATCGAAGAAATCAGGAGTGCTCCACCCCACGCGGTTGGCCAATCCAGTGGTAGTGCATAAGGCAAATGGGAAGTGGAGGCAGTGTATTGACTACACAGATATCAATAAGGCTTGTCCAAAGGATCCTTTCCCTTTGGCACGCATTGACCAGATAGTGGACTCCACTGCCGGGTGTGACCTGCTGTCATTCCTCGACGCCTACTCAGGATACCACCAGATCTTCATGATGAAGGAAGACGAAGAGAAAACTGCGTTCATCACCCCATGTGGTACGTACTGTTTCGTACGGATGCCTTTCGGGTTGAAAAGCGCAGGTCGACATTTGCCCGAGTGGTCCAAATTGGTTTTGAGCCCCAGTTGCATAGAAATGTGGAAGCCTATATGGATTATATAGTAGTCAAAACCAAGGACAAGGCCACGCTCGTGCAGGATCTGGAGGAAACATTTTCCAACCTACTCAAGATCAACCTCAAGCTCAACCTAGAGAAGTGCGTGTCCGGCATCCCATCCGGAAAACTTCTTGGGTTCTCTGTGTCTCAACGTGGAATCGAAGCAAATCCCGACAAGATCAAAGCAATCGAGTAGATTGAGGTGCCAAGATGAGTAAAAGACGTGCGTAGGCTTGCTGGCTGTGTTGCTGCTCTAAGTAGGTTCATCTCCAAATCTGCTGAGCGCGCCTCCCCCTTCTTCAAAGTTTTGAAGAAGGCGGGTCCAATGAAATGGACTCCGGAGGCAGAGGCAGCGCTGCAAGATTTGAAGAAGTACCTCTCCTCCACGCCAACACTAGTCGCACCTAAACCGCAAGAGTCGTTGCTGCTATACCTAGCGGCAACGAATCAAGTGGTTAGTGTTGCGCTAGTGGAACAAAGAGAATTTGAGGAAGAAGCAGCGGTAGCAGCAGAGCTGTCGGGTGATGAGCCGGAGCTCTCCCCGGCAGGGCCTGATGCCGGCAAGGCAGAACCCCCGGCGGAGCCTGGTCCCGGCAAGACGGAGTCCAAGCAAGCAGGCGAAGTCGAACATAATAAGAAGGTGGTACAGCACCCAGTTTATTTTATCAATTCCCTCTTGCAGGGTCCTAGATCAAGATATTCTGGCATACAGAAGCTACTTTTCGGCCTTCTTATGGCCTCGAGAAAGCTGCGTCACTATTTCCAAGCGCATGATATCACTGTCGTCACCCGCCTCCCTTTGCAACGAATCACAATCCGGATGCCACTAGGAGGATTGTGGAGTGGGCATTGGAACTGTCAAGCTTCGGCCTCAAATTTGATAGCACTTCAACGATCAACAGTCGAGCCCTGGCATAGTTCATAGTGGAATGGACCTTAACGCCGGGCGAAGAAGTTCGAGAGACTGACCTTCCCGGCAAGGAGACGAGCCATGATTGGATCATGTACTTTGACGGAGCTTTCTCGCTGCAAGGTGCTGGTGCCGACGTGCTAGTCATCGCACCCATCGGAGAGCGCCTCAAGTACGTAGTCCAGATGCACTTTCCCCGGGAAAAGTCAACAAACAACACGACGGAGTAAGAGGGATTGCTTGCCGGTCTCAGGATTATGGCAGACCTCGGAATCAGGAAGCTCATCATTAGAGGTGATTCGCAGCTCGTCGTCAAGCAAGTCAACAAGGATTACCAGAGCCCATTGATGGAGGCTTATGTGGATGAGGTGAGGAAGCTGGAAGAGCGTTTTGACGGTCTACAAGCATAGCATGTTCCCCGAGTAGAGAACAACATTACCGACGAACTGTCAAAACACACTGCCCTCAAGTTACATGTGGAACCAGGTACCTTTGTGCTTCAATTAACCCAACCATCTGTTGAGTCATCAGCAGGACAGAAGAAACGAAGGAAGGCAGGCCCCAGCAAGTACTTTCCCGCTGAGCTCCCAGGGGCCGCCGGCAAGGGCGTTGCCGGGTGCCCCAAGCTTGATGGGGAACAGCAACCTCCGGCGGGGCCCCAAGCCCCGGCCGTGGAGGCAGCTGCCCCTACGGCCGAAGATGAGCCTTTAGTCCTTGCCGTCGAGCCCCAGGCTCCGGCATGGTCGCAGCGCACTGTCCATTTCCTCCAAACAGGGGAACTCCCCGAGGAACAGGAAATGCAAAGAAATAAGCCCGTCGGTCCAGCATGTACCAGTTTGTGGATGATGCCCAATACAGAAGGAGATCGAACAACGTGAAACTGAAGTGCATTCCTCAGGAGGAGGGACTCAAGCTGTTGGCAGAGATACATGAAGGCATGTGTGGCTCTCACATAGGGTCAAGAGACCTTGCCGGCAAAGCATTCCCGCAAGGTTTTTTCTGGCCCACCACTCTCTAGGATGCGACTGTCCTAGTAACCAAGTGTGAAGAATGCCAGTTCCATTCAAAGAAGCTTCATCAGCCAGCCCAAGCCCTTCAAATAATCCCTCTTTCCTGGCCCTTTTTGGTCTGGGGGCTCGACGTACTGGCCCCTTTCCCCGTGCTGTCGGGGGCTTTCAGTACTTGTATGTCGCAATCAACAAGTTCATAAAGTGGCTGGAAGTGGAATCGGTGAGAAAGGTGACATCACAATGAGCCGTCAAGTTCTTCAAGGGACAAGTTTGCCGTTTCGGTGTGCCAAATAAAGTCATCACCGACAATGGCACGCAGTTCATGAGCCACACCTTCATGCAGTACATTCAAGACCTCAACAGCAAGGTTTGTTTTGCTTCTATTGCTCATCCCAGAAGCAACGGCCAGACTGAGAGGGCGAATGCGGAAGTGCTGCGAGGCCTTAAGACCAGAATTTTTGACAGGCTGCACAAGTGCGGAAGGCGCTGGATTGATGAGTTGCCAACGGTTCTTTGGTGGATCAGAACGACACCAAATTGAGCCACTGGCCAGACACCCTTTGCCCTGCTGTACGGGGCAGAAACAGTTCTCCCCACGGAACTCATATACGGGTCACCTCGAGTGCTCGCTTATGATGAGCTTGAGCAAGAGCAGTTGCGCCAAGATCATGCGACGCTCCTTGAGAAAGATCGTCTTCAGGCTGCTGTGCGAGCTGCTCGTTATCAGCTAGCCTTTCGCCGCTACCATAGCCGCAAGGTACACGCCCGAAGCCTTGAGGAAGGCGACCAAAGTGGGAAGGCCCTTATCGGGTAATACGAGTCACCAGGCCTGGCGTAGTCCGCCTGGGGACCGAGGATGGCATTCTGGTGAGCAATTCCTGGAACATCGAACATCTTCGCAAGTTTTACCCCTAAGGCGTGGTTGCTGGGAGCCCCGGCAACCCCCTTTTTTGTACTAGCCTTGCCGGCAAGGCATGTAACCCTATGTACAAAGCCAGGCGCAAACCCTGTGCAGTAAGGGATAGAAACCCTTAGTATGTACAGTTTCCTGTTGATTTCCATGATTATGTGTGTACGTATATGCATGCTTATCTAGGGTATTATACTACTTTTTGGTTCCAACAAATATTAACGGACCGCCAAGGGTACATGCTTTTGCCCTTCTTTTTTTCTTCTAGCCACGGCAAGGACGCTTGATCCGCCAAGGACCCGGCTCCGGAAAGAAGTTGAGAAGACCGCCCGACACAGCAATCCCCGGCAAACCAAACAGATAAAGTTTACCTCTTGCCCATCCATGTTCGTAACCTGTAACTTGTGCATTAGAAAACCTCGCCATTTTCTTTTGAAAAACTCGGGTGCTCCTATTCCCGACCCAAATGCTGCTTCGGTCGGAGTGGTCATAGTAGCCCTTGCTAACAGGAGATGGACGGGGGGCTGGACCCTTTGTCTGTAACCCGACATATGTGATTCTCCGGCAGGCGTAGAGGGCGCCGGCAGGACGACTTGCCGGGGGGACTCGTTTATTTGCGTTAAGGAGGCATTTTGCCTTTGCACGAGCATATCCATGCACAGGTTCCCAGAAAGGCTAGTATTTTTCGTTAACATGTTGGTACAAGTACGGATGTTGCAGAACATTAGTATGGGCTCGAGAGATTACATTACTTAGAAATTAAAATTCGGCAAATGCCTAAAAGTTTAAAATAAAGATAAGTGCCCCGTGATCTCCGTTCTTGTCCCTTTCCTCCCAGGTGCGGCAGGTGAAGGCAAAGAAGAGGCGACGGGGAACGCGCCGATGGAGAGCATGGCGGCGATGACTCTCAGCAAGGCGCGCGGCCGAGGGAGGAGGGAGATGCAGATAATGACGCTACCGTCGATGATCATCCGGAGTCGGAATCGGCATCCTCCAGCCCGCTACCCTCATCGTCGCTGTCGCTGTCCTCCTCGTTGCTATCGCCTGAGGAGGACGTTTCATTGTCTGTGGAGCTCTCCGCGCAGCACCTTAAGCGGGTTCCCAAGTGACCGAAGACCTTGACGGAGAGCAAGCCATCTCCATTAATTTGAAATGGAGAACGAGCCCCTCCGACAGGCTATGTGCCTGGGCAAAAGTCTTCCACCCACGGCGGAGATACATGGTGTGAGGGGCAAGGAAGTCGACGTCGACACACATGCCACCATTCCCGCAGCCCCTCATGTGTAGCCTCAAGGCCTGTGGCGGGTCGAGCTCCATTTCCCGAGCGAACGGAGTGGGGAGGCGGAGGTGACCGCAAACTGGCTTGTACAGCCTGATGAAGAACTCGTGGGGGCTGGTCTCTGACGTGGCCCTCCATTGGGGGGAGCCGCTGGCGGAAGCGCGGCCGGTGCGCCACCCCGTCCTCCTCTCCCCCGAGTGTCGTGGCGGCCTCGGCCTCGCCCCCTCCCTCTTACTCTCATAGAAGGCTCTGCTGCCATGGGCTCCGGAGGAGGGGGGGACACGCTATCGAGTAGAAGCCCTCGTTGTCGCCACTGGAGCACCGGCGCACCCTCTCGCCATGGCGAAGGGAAGAAAGAGAGCAGGCGAGGAGGAGACGAATGTAGAAGGACGCCGTCCCTCTCCCCTCTTTATAGAGGGGCGGGGTCCGGGCTCAGACCCCCAACCTGAGGGCGGCCGCCCCAATTAACCAATCCAGTCGCTAGGGGCGCGAGGAATCAGGACCGACCCGCTGCTCCAATCAGCGACGCCCAGCCTCCCGCCTCGGCATTAAAGCCAGTGCCCTCTGTGTCCACAACCTACCCTCTCTGAGGCTTGGGGGACACGTGGCGGGCGAGCCAGGATTCAGGAAGCAAGTGAAACAGTTGTTTCCTGCCCTATGATTGTGGGGCGCAGGCACCATGATGGCCACGACCCGAGTCCACTTAGTAAATGAGCCGCGCCCCTACGGCTTCCTCTTTTTTACGGGGAAGACATGGGCCGTCTCTTTGTTGTTCACCGCGAGGTGACGCAAGCGCGCTGCGACTATCCCACGCATGACCCCCACGTCACGCACTCAATGCAGGGCGTGGAGAAGCGCAACTGGCGAGGGAGTTACCACAGGTAAAACTCTGCCACGCGTGCCCGCGCACTTTTCTGGGCCTGGCCCAACAATGCCTTGTGCTTATGTGTGGCCCGGGGGCTACTGTCGGTGTACAAAAGTAGGGGCCTTTCTGTACCCCTTTACTTGTGGAAGGGCAATCATGGCCGCAACATGTAGCCATGCTCGGCGGAGCAGAGGAAGCAAAGGTACAAGGCTGCCAAGGCAGCACTTGAACCAGAAGCATGAAGAGCGAAGGGGCAAGATGGACTTCCCCCAGCAAGACCCTTGTGGAGACGTGCTATGTGGCCCCGGCAAGAGCCTTGCTGGGGCAACATGCCCAACACCAGCAAGACTGCCACCCTTGAGCCTGAGAGTTATGACGCCATCGACAACGTCAAGTCCAAGGCTCGGGAGCGCCTGCGTGGTGGCATGCAGATCTTTGTAAAGCCCAAAGGCCTGAGAATCTAGATAGAAACTAGAAGACGAAGGCCCCCGGCAAGATCCTTGCCGGGGGCAGACGAAGACCCAGGGACGGCCACGAGGCCCCGGCAAGACCCTTGTCAGGGGAATCTATGGAGCCAAGGCCAGGCCCGCACTTGCCAGAGCTTCACTGCCCCGTGCCCATTCCGACGTGGCAACCAGCCTGCCAACTAGGCACACACCTGCGTGGCAGCATGCAGCTTCTAGGACAACTAGCTAAGTACCTGCGTGGTGGCATGCAGATCTTCGTGAAGCCCCGGCCACCGCACCAGCTCAGCAGCCAGCCTGCTAGCGTGGCGCTGCATGCCTCGTCAGCTTGGACGCGCGTCAGAGCGAGGCGAGGCAGCGACAGACGAGACGAGCTTCTTTGCCGTCCCCGATAAAGCAAGAGGGCACGTCGACGGAGCATTAAATGTGTTTGTCCTACTATGCCAGGCAATAGACTTGTACACTGTACATACTTTCCACCTCCTGTGTGCCACTGTGGCAACCCCTTTGACATATAAAAGGATGCCCGAGGCGTACCGAGGAAGGATTCAGACTTTTTGGACTGGCATGCACCGCAGCTAGTTCAAGAGCTCAAGAACACTAAATACGCACAAAGCAGGACTAGGGTTTTACGCATCGTTTGGAGCCCGAACTTGGGTAAAAATCCCCCCATGTTGATCTTCTAGACCCGCTCTTTGCGCAGCCCCACGCCGCGCCAACCATAGAAGGGACTCCCCGAGTGATCCCATAGGTGTCGCTCCTGAGCCCCGACACCACCCTATTTACTCATGAGGAAAAAAATCGCTATTACTATATCCTTAAATTGTTTCCTTTCTCATCAAAGAGTGATGCTAAGTTATGGTTTAATTCTCTTGCTCCTGGTTGTGTGTGTAGTCTTCAGGATATGATATATTACTTCTCTGCAAAATATTTCCCCGCTCATAAGAAACAAGCCGCTTTAAGGGAAATATATATATTTGTCCAAATTGAAGAAGAGAGTCTCCCACAAGCTTGGGGGAGGCTTCTCCAATTAATTAATGCTTTTCCTGATCATCCTCTGAAGAAAAATGAAATACTCGATATCTTTTATAATGGACTAACCGATGCTTCCAGAGACCACTTGGATAGTTGTGCTGGTTATGTTTTCAGGGAAAAACTGTTGAGCAAGCTGAATTGCTATTGAATGATATATTGAGTAATGAAAATGATTGGACACTTCCTGAACCAACTCCAAAGCCAACTCCGAAGAAGAGGGGTATTCTACTTCTCAGTCCTGAAGATATGCAAGAGGCAAAGAAATCTATGAAAGAAAAAGGGATTAAAGCCGAAGATGTTAAGAATCTACCACCTATTGAAGAAATACATGGTCTTGATAACCCGACACAGGTAGTAGAGGTAAACACTCTCCATAGATTTGATGAAGGTGATATTCCTCATAATAAGTCTGCTAGTCAATGCTTTGATGAGTTTGATAATTTTATTGTTAAGCAAGAAAATTCCAATGCTTATGGTAGTAGACAATCGAAATGTAATGCTTACATGCTTGACCACTTGAGTAATTATATGAATATTAATGTTAATGATCGTAAGCTTATTAGTAAACATGCTTCCATGGTTACAACTCAAGTAGAACAAGTACTTAAAGCTCAAGATGATTTTCTTAATGAGTTGAATAGTAAGAATAATGGTAATGCTGTTAGGGTTATGACTAGAGGTGGTAAAATGTCCCAGGAACCTTTGTATCCTGAGGGCCATCCTAGGAGAGTAGAGCAGGATTCTCAAAGAATTAATATTGATGCACCTAGTTCTAGTAATAGAAAGAAAAAGAAAAATGCTAGGACTTTGCATGCTTCTAGTGAACCTACTATAGACACACATGAGAATCCCAATGATATTTCTATTTCTGATGCTGAGACACAATCTGGTGATGAACATGAACCTAGTGATAATGTTGATAATGATGTTCATGTGGATGCTCAACCTAGTAATGATAATGATGTAGAGATTGAACCTGCTGTTGATTTTAATAACCCACAATCAAAGAATCAGCGTTATGATAAAAGAGACTTCGTTGCTAGGAAACATGGTAAAGAAAGAGAACCAAGGGTTCAGAAACCCATGCCCTTTCCTCCTAAGCCATACAAGAAAAAGGATAATGAGGATTTTGAGCTCTTTGCTGAAATGATTAGACCTATCTTTTTGCGTATGGGTTTGAATGATATGCTTAAAATGCCTCCTTATGCTAAGTATATGAAAAATATTGTTACTAATAAAAGAAACATACTGGAAGCTGAAATTTCCACCATGCTTTCTAATTAAAATTTTAAGGGTGAAATACCAAAGAAACTTGGATATCCAGGAGTACCAACTATACCATGCTCCATTAAAAGAAAGTATGTTAAAACTACTTTATGTGATCTTGGAGCCGGTGTTAGTGTTATGCCTTTCTCTGTGTATCGTAGACTTGAATTGAATAAGTTGACACCTACTGAAATTTCTTTGTAAATGGCTGATAAATCAACTGCTATACCCATCGGTATTTGTGAGGATGTGCCTGTTGTGGTTGCAAATGTTACTATCTTAACGGACTTTGTTATTCTTGATATTCCCAAGGACGATAGTATGTCGATTATCCTTGGTAGACCATTTTTGAATACTGCAGGGGCTGTTATTGATTGCAACAAAGTCAATGTAACTTTTCATGTTAATGCTAATGATCATACCATACACTTTCCGAAGAAACAACCTCAAGCTCATATTATTAATTCTATTGGAAAAATTTCAACTATTACTATTGAAAGTTTTGAATTCCTTCTTCCTACCGTCAAAAAGAAATATGATATTCTTATTGTTGGGGACATGCATATCCCCGTTGAGGTAACCTAGTGTTATTCGAAAATTCTCCTGTTTCATGTCACTCGAAAGAAGTTTATTAATAAGACTTGATCAACTTTGTTAATGGATTCCTTCTGATGATCATGAGATGGATGAATTTAGAAGGCACAACTTTCTGTACCTACGTTTTACTTTCTGTTCTTTAGTTTAAATAAAGCAAAAATAGTATTTTCTGTCTGTTTTCAAAATTATTCTTGCAATAAAAATGTCCCAAAAATAAAAGTTCTCCAAATGCCCTGAAAATTGGATATGACTTTTTTAGAATATTTTAGAATTTATGGTGCAAAGAACACACCAGGGGGCCTCACCAGTTGGCCACAAGGGTGGAGGGTGCGCCTACCCCCTGGGGCACGCCCCCCGACCTTGTGGGCCCCACGTGCCCCCTCCACTTATTCCAGCACCCATCTTCTCCTTTTTCCTCCAGAAAAAATCACTCCATAGCTCAAACTCGTGTTCTTGCTCATCTTGCTGCCATTTTCGATCTCCTTGCTCAAAGCTCCATTCACAAAACTGCTTTGGGGGATTGTTTTTTGGTATGTGACTCCTCCAATGGTCCAATTAGTTTTTGTTCTAGCTCTTTATTCATTGCAAATTTTTGCTTCTGTTGTGACCTTGTTCTTGAGCTTGCATGTCATATTTGTACGGTCCAAAGTTGTTTTGATGCATGATATAGCTTCTAGACACTTGTAGGAGTGGTTGCTATCAATTTTGTTGAGTATGATTGACTTTTATTTTGAGTTACTAAAAATTTCAGAAATTTTCAGAAAATGTCGAGGAGAATGTACCAAGGTGGTTCTTCAAGGAAGCAAGCACCGAGGCATGCGATACGAGAACCGGACCCGGAACTACCAAGGGAAGCTCAAGTGATGCCGTGTGAATGGCCCTCGGATGAATTTATGGATCGTGCAGGTTTCAAGGATGAATTCTATGCATACATACAAAATGCCGACCTCGAGGATTTTCTATCGGACAAGTGCCTACAATATTATTATCTCACCAATTCCTTCGTACGGAGGTTTGAGTTTTCATCGAAGCGTAATACTTATACTGTCCTGTTTGATCTTTATGATGAATCTTATACCATGGACCTAGAAGATTTTTGTGATGCATGCAAATCTCATATTATTGGTTCGCTTATTTATTTAGCCAGCACTTTGAGACCTGACATTTTGTTTCCTATTAGCAAACTGAGCAGATTTGTTTGAAAACCGGGAGATGATCATTGTAAAGCTCTGGAGAGTTATGAGTTATTTGAAAGGCACTCCAAGTTATGGAATTAACTACATTGTGTTATTTGACACGCACTCCGAGTTATTTGTTTCAAAACCGAGGGATGATCATTGTAAAGCTCTAGGGAGAGTTATGCATTATTTGAAAGGCAGTCCGAGTTATGGAATTCACTACACTGGGTACCCAGTGGTACTCGAAGGGTATAGTGACTCAAACTGGATCTCTGATGCTAATGGCATAACGACCACGAGCAGATATGTATTCACTCATGGAGGTGGCACTATTTCTTGGAAATCTTGCAAGCAGACCATCTTAATGAGGTCAACAATGGAAGCAGAACTCACAACACTAGATACAGCTATGGTCGAAGCAGATTGGCTTCGTCGACTCTTGAATGACTTGCCGGTTGTTGAGAAACTTGTATTAGGTATCCTTATGAACTGCGACAACCAAACTGTGACTGCCAAAGTGAGTATCTCAAAGGATAACATGAAGTCATCAAGACATGTATAGAGAAGATTCAAGTCTATTAGGAAAAGGAGAATCTCCGGAGTTATTGTGTTGGATTACATCCAAACATCTAAAAATCTGACAGGTCCTTTTACTAAGGGTCTATCATGTAATTTTATAGATAATCCATCGAAGGAGATAGGTATGAGACCCACAATATGAGTTGTTCACAGTGGTAACCTACTCTATGTGATTGAAGATCCTATGAATTAGAATTGGAAGACAAGCCGAGAGGAGAGTATCCTTACTATTAATAATACTACTCTATGAAGATGTAATACTCTCCTAATCTACATGGCAGGTTGATGTTTATCTTAACGTCTTCTGACTATCCTGTTTAAGAAAAGATGTTGTCCTGCAGAATATCTTTTAAAACACACACTTATATGAGTCTGATTGCTAAACGTTGCAATATATGAGATTGGGGTGTTCTCTAGTAAACTCATGGAAGGCCTCGGAGTACGACGCATAAGTTCCACCCACGGGGAAGTTCCACGGTAGCCTAGTATCGGTCAAGGCTTTGAGTTAAGCTAGATTCGTAGAAAACTTGCAGTTCAAGGCCCCGACCACTATTCAAGTTGCTTACTAGTGTAGCATAGAGTCCTAGGTGGAAGTTTAACTTAATAGTCTCCATTGCAGTACTAGTATATAAACAACGTTTTTAAACCAAAGGCAAATTTTGTCTGCCTTTGGGATCTGATGGGGAGTTACTGGAATTTGGTCTATTTTTGGCAAAGCACAATAACCATTTTCAGAATTCCTAATAAATGCTAGAGGCCCACTTATCACATTCATGCAAGGCAAGAGGTGGGTCTAAAGTGTAGTCCTATACTGCTAGTTTATAAGGAGTTGGGCCTATTTATTTGGGAGCGGTTGTTTCCCCACATGAATGAGCATGAGAAGAAGAGCGACATATCCGCACGCTCCTCCTACTTCTCTGCTGCCTGCCTCGTAATGACGCGCACGCCATGGGTTGCGGGAATGAGCCGAGCCGTTGTCTAAATTTTTGACACGCATGACTGGTATATGAAAGGTCGCATGAAGGATGCATCCTTTGGCTGCTGCCTGTTTGTTTCTTCTGCCATCTTCTCGTTTCATCTCTGCTCGTTGCAAGTTCGCCTCCTCCTCATGTGCCTATAAAATAGAGGTCACTCATCTCTATAATGATACACCACACGTCACTTGCCTCACACCATGGATTCCAGATCATTGAGGTACTGCTAGGTTCTTCTCCATCCCAGTTTGCGGCGTGCACCACAGGTCGGGACAATAGGCCTCCAAAACCCCACTACTTCTAGACCTGTACGGTAGATGGGTGATATGATTTTTGGGGAGTACTCTGCACGACTACTGGTTTCTTCGTCATGACGGCGAAGGATGCTGACGATCTCTTCCCCAACAACGACTTCTTCCTTGACGTCGCGAGTCTCTTCGACGATATGGGCGGCAACACCAACGCCAACGCCAACGCCAATGCTTCCTTTGCTGCTCAGTATGTGTTGATGTCCTTTCTGTGCGAGATCCTGGTAGACTTTCTTGTTCAAGCATTTGTCCTAGAAATGTTATGTTCAAATTCTCTTCTTCTGATGTTATTTGCCCACTATCTGTTAGTCTTAACTCTGTTATTATATTATGTTTTATCTATTGTTTCTTTCAATTAAATCATATGGAAAATTGCTCATATTTCCAACTGTCCTCATACCGAGAGAAAATTTTTGATTTTAGTTTTTTCCCGATAAGGGCGGAAAATACGATTTCCGCAAATTCTCAGGAATTCCAGGAAAATTGGAGCCACTTGCGCTGGAAACATCCTCTTCATGTACAGGAATAATTCAGCAGGTGTAACTGTAAGGCTGTGTGCTATATAGCTTGCAAAGAACTCGAATTAACTCTTTGTTGTTTTCTATGTGATGGCTAGATATGCCTGTGAGCTATATTATGTATTGTTAATGAACGCTTAATGTACTGTTCATGGTTGCTTTTCTTGTATTCTGCTATCATTTTTCTATGCCTTCGGTCCTCCGCTGCTCTGTTACCATACCATGTCCCACTTTTTGTACGATTCCAATATATTCTGGCGTATTATGTATTCGTTTGCCAATCTGTACTGCATCCGTCCCAACTTTGAATTGAAATAAATTATGAAATAGGATACGGTACAAGCATCATCCATCCGAGTCCCAGCTTACTTACCTGGTGTGGTACACAACTATGACCTAATTAAGCTCCAAACTTCTTTCACGTAATTCGAGCCCATGAAAAGATTTGGGCTGTCCTGCTGCAGGGTACGGGACACTCACCAACTCATCAGTATGTTGTAGCTTATTTTGCTTAAGGATGTATGCAAAGATGTACACATGTTTTCTTCCTTACCTTTTGAGTGACGTTTATGTACAAGGAATAGTAACGCTGATACTGAATGACCGATTCTAACAATGTATTTACAACGTGTTTTTCATCTTCCATCCATCCAGCAGTGTTTTGTTGGATATAAATGTTTGTCTTTTTTATATCAGAAGATACTATATTTATGAAACAAAAGTATAATATGAGATATATGATCTGGGAAAACCGAATCCCAACATACACCAGCGCCCCAAGATTATCAACGTAAACAAACCCTACTTATCAACAACAACAATAATGCAAGAATAACTTTCCGGTGTGCCATATTTCTCCTTTACTTTTGGTGAAGACCAAGAAGAAAAACGAGGTGGTGGTTGGTGAAGCCAGGAAGCCCCATATAACCCCTTCCCATACTCCCTCCAAAGCATTACTCATCGCTCAGTCGCTCACAAAAGACATCCACCAGCACCATCGTTAGCTCGGCTGCAGAGAAGCAGAGGAGATGGGCTCCACCGCCGACGAGGAAGCGTGCATGTTCGCTCTCCAGCTCGGCTCATCATCGATCCTGCCGATGACGCTCAAGAACGCCATCGAGCTGGGCCTCTTGGATACCCTGGTGGCTGCTGACGGCAAGCTGCTGAGCCCGGCCGAGGTGGCCGCTAAGCTCCCGTCCACAGTGAACCCGGCCGCGC
The DNA here is from genome assembly GCF_018294505.1 of Triticum aestivum. Lineage (NCBI taxonomy): Eukaryota > Viridiplantae > Streptophyta > Magnoliopsida > Poales > Poaceae > Triticum > Triticum aestivum. Next base: position 2,727,388 of record NC_057809.1, on the reverse strand, counting down.
CGGATATGGTGGACCGCATGCTGCGGCTGCTGGCCTCGTACAAGGTGGTGTCATGCACCGTGGAGGAGGGCAAGGACGGCCGCCTCTCCCGGCGGTACGGCGCCGCGCCTGTGTGCAAGTTCCTTACCCCCAACGAGGAGGGGGTCTCCATGGCGCCTCTCGCGCTCATGAATCAGGACAAGGTCCTCATGGAGAGCTGGTATGTTAGATCGATCACAGCATCATCCCATCTCTCTTCCTGCTTTGCCCATTCACTATGGCTGTCATGCGGGGGCGCTCTGCATGATTCTTTTTCTTTCCCAAATTAAGTTCCGGCAGGAGGTAAATAGTAGTACTAAAATTAGAGAACCTTGAACAATTCATGTATATATCTCTTTGGATAATTGGATGGTGTGTGGGGTTAGAGTACACCGTATCAAAAACGGGAAGCAGCTTCAGAAGCAGAACCGGACCGCGTGCTGACATTTCTTACACCCAAATGATAAGTGCTACTACCAAAAATGCTATATTCACATGCCCATTACATGCAGATTACGGGGGTGTTTGGTTCCAGGGATTTTTTTGTATTGGGACTAAAAAAAATCCCTAGCAAACCAAACAGGATGGGACTTTTTTGGGACATTTTGCTAAAAGTTCTTAGAAGCACCTCCTTGAGAGTCTTTTTTAAAAAGTCCTAGGGACTAGAAAAAGTCCTAAGACTAGAGAACCAAACACCACCTACGGGCCATTCCTTTCTAATCCCCCCCCCCCCCCCGGATTTCCAGGTGGGCGGGCCCAACCTCCCCCCTTAGCCCAATCAGAAACTGCCAAGTTGGATTCACTCCGTAATCTCCCCGTAATGGGCCCATGAATCTAGCATTTTTTGTAGCACAAAGTAATACCATTCTGACATTTTTACAACTAAAATTGGCATAAAAAATCCAAAAAAACTGAAACTTGCCATCAAACAAAAAGTTGTCATGCTTCACAAATAAAATTGCCATCTTTGGGTAACTAAAGCTGCCATCAAAAAACGTCAGGGCGAAATTGCTTCATGCCACACATTGTAGAAGATGTGGCAAGCAGCCAAGTAGAGTATATGTTAAATTAACCCAAACGATAAGTGTCACAGGTGTGGCATGAAGGACTCCAGCCCTGACATTTTTTAAAACTAAAGTTATCGTCCGAATTGAGAAAACAAACAAAAAACCTGAAACTTGCCCTCCGAAAAGAAGTTGCCATGATTGACAAGTAAAGTTGCCATCCTCACGGTACTAAATTTGGCATAAAAATGATCGGAGTTGCCTTGTGTTCGTGCCACACGTGTGGCACTTATCAGAGTGCATGTTTCTGCTGACGGGTTGTGGTTTCCGACATCAGTGCAGTATCCGGGACTTAACTTGAATCAATGATATTTTTTCCCATTGATTCAGTTACTGGCATTTTTCATGTAAATTATTATACGATGGGTTCTTGGAGTAAATTGTGTTTGTAAATACAATCTGCAGGTACTATCTGAAGGACGCTGTACTTGACGGCGGCATCCCGTTCAACAAGGCGTATGGGATGTCGGCATTCAAGTATCATGGCACGGACCCGCGCTTCAACCGCGTCTTCAATGAAGGGATGAAGAACCATTCCATCATCATCACCAAGAAGCTCCTTGAATTGTATAAGGGCTTCAGTGGCCTCGGCACCCTCGTGGACGTGGGCGGTGGCATAGGCGCCACCGTCGGCGCCATCACCGCCCACTATCCCACCATAAAAGGCATCAACTTTGACCTTCATCACGTCATCTCCGAGGCTCCGCCGTTCCTGGGTGTCACCCACATTGGTGGAGACATGTTCCAAAAGATTCCCTCGGGGGACACCATCCTCATGAAGTGGATCCTCCATGACTGGAGCAACGAGCATTGTGCAACGCTGCTTAAGAACTGCTATGACGCGCTGCCGGCGCACGGCAAGGTGATGCTCGTGGAGTCCATCCTGCCGGTGAACCCGGAAGCCACGCCTGAGGCGCAAGGGGGGTTCCATCTGGACATGATCATGCTAGCGCACAACCCGGGTGGCAGGGAGAGGTACGAGAGGGAGTTCGAAGCCCTGGCCAAGGGTGCCGGGTTCGGAGCCATCAAGACCACTTACATCTACGCCAACATATGGGTTATCGAGTTCACTAAGTAGACGCATGACAATGTCCACCGATATCTTGCTCATTGCCGCTCCTAAATATGCACTATCTTTCGTTTTTCCTTATATTATGTCTTCGTTAACATTTTTATGCTTTGAATCATTCCAAATACTATTGTTTGTGTCCTCTATTTGTTTGAAATGTACTATTATAAAGCTTATTAATGGTTGCATATATGATAGATGCTGCAATGACATGTTTTCTCTCATTCGATGAGTATAATAATGAAGTGAAGTGTTATTGATCTTCCTCTAGAAAAAATGTCAGCGCAACGACTCATGAATTTTTTTATTCCTCGATATAGCACTTGATGTTATACTAATAGGGCAATGGAAGTGGAGGCAACTTCTAGATGCAATCATAGCAAGGAAGCGTACCAAAGAATTTGGACATTCAATATGAACAGACTCACCATGCATTATTCTTCATTCTGTTATCAGAAACACTGGACCTCGAACCAAGCAATACACTTCCCCTGACCCACGTGTCGCTCCCGCTGGGAGACTCCAGATTACCTAGACCGCCGCCACTAGCAACCCTCTCTCGGTGCCCCTTCTCTGCCGTTGCCGGCTGCTTTGCAACGGTAGTGGCGGCCCACACTTACGAAGGTGGTGTGGGAGACCTGGTGGATGCTTTGGATCTTTCACGGGCGTGGGAATGTGGTGGTGACTTTCGCTGCTGTGTTGGCGTCGCGCGGAGGTGGCATTGGCAGTTTAGCAGACACGCGGAGGATTGGCTGCTCTCGCGTCGGTGGACGCTACTCGATTTGCGGTGTCGGGTCCAATTGGATGTGGACTACTCGGTTTGACAAGTTTTATTGTGGCCCATCTCTTCTTGAGGAATTGGGTCCAAATTGGACAACAATGACATTACTTCCGTGTTGTGGGGGATGCCTGATACATATATCAACGTTGCACCTCGTGGTGGCTGGTAACTTTGGCGGCGGGTGCACGGGTGTGGATGTGGCTGCTAGTTGTGGCATGGGTTGCAGGTCATGGGAGGTGGTTTGGGGTGTGGTTGATGATGGTTGTTCCAGCCAACGACAGTGGGTTGGGCCTCTTTTTCGGCTAGCTACGAGTGCCGGGAGGCCCTTCTTGTGCTGCTTGTGGAGTTCCCGAAGGGTTTGCAAGGTCCCGTGCTCATGTTTATGATGGAGTCGGAAGATGGTGTGGTGCGGTGAGATCGGGGATACGGTGATTTGGACGAAAGCCTTGTGTTTTCCTTGTTAGCACCAATGACGGTGACGCCTTTGGGCGGCATTTTACTCCTTGGTGGCTTTATTGTGAAGCTTCCGCATCTTGTCCTCCAGGTGTGCCCCGAGTGAAATGCTCAGATTTATCTTTGGATCAAAAGACGATGGCAACATCGATGTCTTTACCTGCTTGGTGGGCGTCGTCCTGGAGCCTTGATTCGCTATTGGCTGCCTGCATCTCGGCTGGAGTGTGGTAGGTAAGTATGTAGTCCTTGGGACGTCTTCTGCTAGCAAAAGAAATGCTCTGTGGTGGTGGCCCAAGCTATGTTTTTTTGCACTCCATGTATTGTTGGTTGACCTTTTCTCAGGGGTGCTCGTGGTGCCGGTGAGGTCTATGTGTTCCATGTCCTTTGACGGTTTGAGGTTCACTTTGTCGGTCATGATGGGCCATGGGTTGCGAAGTGGAAATGCAAGTGTTGTCTCTATGGAACATTCCCTTTGGCACTGTATGCGGATGCGGCTCTTTTCGTCATGAGATGGCCACGGAGGTAGGTTGCCCTTCGATGGGGACTGCGACTGTCCTAGTTCTTCAAGGTTCAAAGTGGTCGCAAGGCAAGCTAGTAACCTTTTCTCTATGTATGGCTGCTTGATAGGGCTCATCTCTCTCTCTCTCTCTCTCTCTCTCTCTGTCTCTCTCTCTCTCTCTCTCTCTCTCTCTTGTGTGCATCAGTGCTAAGTCCTGTAGCCATTGTGTCGTACCTGGTTCTTATCTCTTTTTTAAATATAAAAATTTGTTCAGGCTTGCTTTTTCCCGCCGCAGTTGCCTTGAAAAAGAAACACTGGATATTTCAAACGACAATATGATCGAGTAGGAACTGGTTTATGTCACCATATTGGGTAGAACCTACATCTAGCCAGTTGTATTGTTTTCAATGGTGTCATTATCCATCAAGTCGTGACTCAGACTAATCGTTGTTCAGGTCAGTCAGCTCAATGAAACATATGATGAGTACACATTTTCACATTTTCCGTCTTATGTATGGACTGTCATGTTGTATTTTCTTGCATCTAGGTGTAAGACAACAAAACTTTGTTTAGACCTGAAGAGTACCTTTGAAAGTCATTGTACTTGTGTTTTTATTTTAAATCCGGGAACAGGCTTGTATTCTTTAGCTAGTCCATGAGAACTACATCACAACAACTTGGAGTGGTTGTTAGGTAGAGAAACATGCATACTGATGGCACCATTTTATATATTATGACATCAAAATATTCATGATAAATTTTGAAAACAACTAGTTAGACATGCTATATGGTGAAGTGTCGTGGAGAAAATCAATCAAAGCACATATCATTTTTGGAGTTTTGATGCAACTTTTCCATTTAACCCACCATTTTGATGACCTAATCTGGTTTGCCGAGCGAGTCAGATTCGGCGTAACTTGCCCAGAGAGGCAGATCCTGGCAGGTTCCCCAAGAAGAACAGAAGACGTGTCGCGAGGCACCGCATCACCATACCGCACACACTGCCATGGCTGAGAGGCAAGAGCAACCAAAGCCGGCTTGGAAGTAACGAGTTTGGGCTGTCCTGATTAGGCCGATGTCATAGCAGCTCGTAATTATACTTTTGTATCTTGTGTGGTTAGAAAAAATGGCTGGCAAGGGCGGAATAGACGAAGAGCTGTCGTGGGGAGTGGAAAAAGCAACAGCTCAGACCAAAATAACAGAATAGTTTTTTAAGGGCATGTACAATGGTGCTATCTTAAGAGTGCCACGTAGGATAAATGATGATGTGGAGGAGAGAGAACTCATAAGAAAAGGCTTGTCTTCTCTTATTTAAGAGAAGACAAGAGATGATCTCTTAGCACAATATGTCTCACCACATTTTTAGGAATGACTAGTTATTGAAGATAAGGCTAAGAGATGACCCATTGTAGACTCTTTTTTTTGTCATATCTAAATTACATGCAAGACTTAAGATAAGACTACCTTATCAACCATTGTACATGCCCTAATACACTCGCACATCCTCACACAAGCATATCCACTCATTCTATTGAACACATGCTTGCACACGTTACCTCTACGAGCACCTCCAGCATACTGAACTGACATAGCATATTAGATTAGACAGTCATCACAGACACCTTGTAGTCGACAGGAACATCTTCTCTAGACTTCCAGTGAATGAATATCGCTGAAAAGTCTGAAATAATAAATCTACAAAAGCATGAGCACTAGTGTCAAGTCTAGAACTTGAACGCTGATGAGTCGGTTTTGAACGGAATAGTTAATAATGACCACATCTCTACAGTCGAGGCTGTGAGTTAGTAGTAGCGGGTGTCAAACCCGCGCTACTGCTAAAAGTTAGTTGTAGCGCCACGTTACTGCTAGGGTTTTCCCTAGTAATGCACCTACACGTTTTGGTTTAGTACCACCTCGGATTCCTCTCGAGGAAAGAAGCGTGTAAGAACTAGATGATGCCCCGCGCGATTGCTGCGGGAGTCCTCTTAGAAATGAAGTGCTAAATGAACTAAAACAATGTAAGAGTATTTTGCATGATTAAGTTCATAAAAAATATGCATACATGAGTTGATGAGGTGGCAGGCTTTGCAAGAATAAATTAGTGCATAAAGTAACTTACAACTATATGCATGACTTGATGATGTGACATTGTTGGATGAAGAGGAAAATTTGATAGTGGGTTGTACCAAAACATGTGGCATAAGCAGCTGTTATCGATCAAATTCGTGTGAACCAGGCCGTACCAAAACATGTGGCATAAGCAGGTTTGCCTAAACATCGGTTCTGTTCGGTCAGAACCATTGACTGAACCAAAATTTTGGTTCAAATAAAAAATATTTTTCTAATTTTATATAAATAGATCGGTTTGTATTTTTATGAAACCGAAATTTATTGTGAACCCAAAAACCGAATAGATCGCATGTATTGGACAAAATGAATCACGAATTTGATCAAAGTTCTGAAACTAAAAAAACATTCATTTGTTTGATAAAAAGTCCAGAAGTCAAAAAATATGTTTCACGTATTTGGAAAAAGTTCACAAATTGAAGGAAATGTTCACCAACTTAAGCAAATGAAAAAGGAAAGGAAAAAGAAGAAGAGATAAAGAAAATGAAAACAAGTAAAATCAAAGAAAAAAAGGACAAACAAAACCAGAAAAGAATAGATTAAGACGGTGCACAACAAGAAGAACAAAAGAAGTAACTAGGCACAACAAGTGAGTTGTGGCAGTTGGTTATAGCACGTGGAAGTAAACAAAGAGGTCGACAGTTCAAATGCTACCTCACGCACATATTTTTTGAAGATTAAAAAAGAAAAGAATAATAAATGGGGTTGAAAAACAAAATAAAAATAAATGGGCCAGGCCCAGGACAGAGGTAAAAAAAGAAAATGTAAAAACTGATGAAAAACCCGATCCAACATAAAAAAAGAGTCCAATAGGCACGGAAAATAGGAAGAAAAAACGGTGTTACTAAACATATTAGGTGAGATAGCTGAGTTGGTTGTTCTGTTCGAAGTAAACATAGAGGTTCTGAGTTTGAATCTCACCAAACTCTATATTGTTTGAAGGGCGAAAAAAATGAAAGTGGGCTGTGCCCATGATAAGCGTGTGTGTGCGCCGGTTTGAACAAAAATGAAAATGAGCCGAGACCATGATGCGGGGGTGTGCTCGCCGGTTTGTATACGTCTATGTACATCTTGTACATGTCAGATACAGATGTGGGTATACCTTATGATAAAATGACCATACTGCCCTTATAAGGTTTGTGAGGAGGGATCTACCGAAGCAACACTCTGTATTGTTTCGAATGGTGTTGTTATGCATCAAGTCGTGACTCAGACTAATCGTCGTTCAGGCCAGTCAGCTCAATGAAACATATGATTACTTCACATTTTTGTCATTTCTACCCAAAAAAATCGCATTTTGTGTCTTATGTATAGGACTGCAATGTTATATTTTTCGCATCTAGAGGTATAAGACAACAAACCTTCGTTTGGACCTTAAGAGTGCGTTCAAAAGTCATTGTGCTTATGTTTTTCTATTAAATTTGGAACAGCCTTGTATTCTTTATCTTGTCGATGACAACTACTCCTTTCGTTCCTAAATATAAGTGTTTAAACAAATTTTACTATAAACTACATATGGAGAAAAATGAGTGAACATATATTTTAAAAGGCGTCTATATACATATGAATGTAGTCTCGATAGTAGAATCTTTAAAAAGACTTGTATATTTAGGGACGGAGAGAATACTGAAGGAAATATGCCCTAGTGGCAATACTAATGTTGTTATTTATATTTCCTTATATCATGATAAATGTTTATTATTCATATTACAATTGTATTAACTGGAAACTTAGTACATGTGTGAATACACAGACAAACAGAGTGTCCCTAGTATGCCTCTACTTGACTAGCTCGTTAATCAAAGATGGTTAAGTTTTCTGACCATAGACATGTGTTGTCATTTTATCAACGGGATCACATCATTAGAGAATGATGTGATGGACAAGACCCATCCGTTAGCTTAGCATAATGCTCGTTTAGTTTTATTGCTATTGCTTTCTGCATTACTTATACATATTCCTCTGACTATGAGATTATACAAATCCCGAATACCGGAGGAACACTTTGTGTGCTATCAAACATCACAACGTAACTGGGTGATTATAAAGATCCTCTACAAGTGTCTCCAATGGTGTTTGTTGAGTTGGCATAGATCGATATTAGGATTTGTCACTCCGAGTATCAGAGAGATATCTCTGGGCCCTCTCGGTAATGCACATCACCATAAGCCTTGCAAGCAATGTAAGTAATGAGTTAGTTGTGGGATGATGCATTACGGAACGAGTAAAGAGACTTGCCGGTAACGAGATTGAACTAGGTATGATGATACCGACGATCGAATCTCGGGCAAGTAACATACCGATGACAAAGGGAATAACATATGTTGTTATGCGATTTGACAGATAAAGATCTGCGTAGAATATGTAGGAGCCAATATGAGCATCCATGTTCCTCTATTGGTTATTGACCAGAGATGTGTCTCGGTCATATATACATAGTTCTCGAACCCGTAGGGTCCGCACGCTTAACGTTCGATGATGATTTGTATTATGAGTTATGTGTTTTGGTGACTGAAGTTTGTTCGGAATCTTGGATGAGATCACGGACATGACGAGGAGTCTCGAAATCGTCGAGAGGTAAAGATTGATATATTGAAAGGTTATATACGGACACCGGAATGGTTCCGATAAGGTTCGGGGATTTTTCGGAGTACCGAGAGGCTACCGGAACCCCCCGGAAAGTTAATGGGCCTGTTGGGCCATAGTGGAGAGAGGGAGGCTGCCACAGGAAGTGGCGCGCGCCCCCAAGCCCAATCCGAATTGGACAAGGGGTGGGGGGCGCAGCCCCCCTTTCCTTCTCCCTCTCCCTCCTTTCCCCTTTCCCATTTCCGTTGATTGGAAGGAGGGGGTTGAGTCCTACTTAGACTAGGAGTCCAAGTAGGACTCCCCCCTTGGGCCGGCCACCTCCTCGTCCCCCCTTTAAATACGGGGGCGGGGGGCTCCCCAAAGGCACATGAATTGTCCCTTAGCCATGTGCGGTGCCCCCTCCACAGTTTACCACATCGGTGATATTGTCGTAGTGCTTAGGTGAAGCCCTGCATAGATCGCATCACCAACACCGTCGCCAAGCCGTCGTGCTGACGGAACTCTCCCTCGACCCTCTACTAGATCAAGAGCTCGAGGGACGTCATCATGCTGAACGTGTGCTGAACACGGAGGTGCCGTATGTTCGGTGCTTGGATCGGTTGGATTGTGAAGACGTTCGACTACATCAACCGCGTTAACATAACACTCCCGCTTTCGGTCTACGAGGGTATGTAGACACACTCTCCCTGTCTCGTTGCTATGCATGTCCTAGAGAGATCTTGCCTGATCATAGGATTTTTTTTGAAATTACATACTACGTTCCCCAACAGTGGCATCGGAGCCAGGTCTATGCGTAGATGATATGCACGAGTAGAACACAAAGAGTTGTGGGCGATAATAGTCATACTGCTTACCACCAACGTCTTACTTTGATTCGATGGTATTGTTGGATGATGCGGCCCAGACCGACATTACATGACCGCGTTCATGAGACTGGTTCTACCGACGTGCTTCACACACAGGTGACTAGCGGGTGTCTGTTTCTCCAATTTTAGTTGAATCGAGTTTGACTATGGCCAGACCTTGTTGAAGGTTAAAACAACACACTTGACGAAAAATCATTATGGTTTTGATGCGTAGGTAAGAACGGTTCTTGCTAGAAGCCTGTAGCACCCACGTAAAACTTGCAACAACAAAGTAGAGGACGCCTAACTTGTTTTTGCAGGGCATGTTGTGATGTGATATGGTCAAGACGTGATGAGATATAAATTGTTGTACGAGATGATCATGTTTTGTAACAGTTATCGGCAACTGGCAGGAGCCATATGATTGTCGCATTATTGTATGAAATGCAATCGCCATGTAATTGCTTTACTTTATCACTAAGCGGTAGCGACAGTCGTAGAAGCAATAGTTAGCGAGATGACAACGACGCTACGATGGAGATCAAGGTGTCAAGCCGGTGACGATGGAGATCATGACAGTTCTTTGGAGATGGAGATCAAAGGCACAAGATGATGATGGCCATATCATGTCACATATTTTGATTTCATGCGATGTTTATCTTTTATGCATCTTATTTTGCTTAGTTCGGCGATAACATTATAAGATGATCCCTCACTAAATTTCAAGGTATAAGTGCTCTCCTTGAGTATGCACCGTTGCTACAGTTCGTCGTGCTGAGATACCACGTGATGATCGGGTGTGATAAGCTCTACGTTCACATACAACGGGTGCAAACCAATTTTACACGTGCAGAATACTCGGGTTAAACATGACGAGCCTAGCATATGCAGATATGGCCTCGGAACACTGAGACCGGAAGGTTGAACATGAATCATATAGTAGATATGATCAACATAGTGATGGTCACCATTCAAAACTACTCCATCTCACGTGATGATCGGGCATGGTTTAGTTGATATGGATCACATGATCATTTAGATGACTAGAGGGATGTCTATCTAAGTGGGAGTTCTTAAGTAATATGATTAATTGAACTTTAATTTATCATGAACTTAGTACCTGATAGTTTTTGCATACCTATGTTGTTGTAGATCAATGGCCCGTGCTACTGTTCCCTTGAATTTTAATGCGTTCCTAGAGAAAGCTAAGTTGAAAGATGATGGTAGAAACTACACGGACTGGGTCCGTAACTTGAGGGTTATCGTCATTGCTGCATAGAAGAATTACGTTCTGGAAGCACCGCTAGGTGCAAGCCCCGCTGCAGGAGCAACTCCTGACATTATGAACGTCTAGCAGATCAAAGCTCATGACTACTTGATAGTTCAGTGTGCCATGCTTTACGGCTTAGAATCGGGACTTCAAAGATGTTTTGAACGTCATGGCGCTTATGAGATGTTCTAGGAGTTGAAGTTAATATTTGAAGCAAATGCCCGAGTTGAGAGCTATGAAGTCTCCATCAAGTTCTATAGCTGCAAAATGGAGGAGAATAGTTCTGTCAGTGAACACATACTCAGAATGTCTGGATACCATAACCACTTGACTCGGTTGGAAGTTAATCTTCCTGATGATAGTGTCATTGACAGAGTTTTTCAATCACTGCCACCAAGCTATAAAAGCTTCATGATGAACTATAATATGCAAGGGATGGAAAAGACAATTCTCGAGCTCTTCGCAATGCTAAAGGCTGCAGAGGTAGAAATCAAGAAGGAGCATCAAGTGTTGATGGTTAACAAGACCACTAGTTTCAAGAAAAAGGGCAAAGGGAAGAAGGGGAACTTCAAGAAGAACAGCAAGCCAGTTGCTGCTCAAAGTAAGAAGCCTAAGTCTGGATCTAAGCTTGAAACTGAGTGCTTCTACTACAAAGGGACTGGTCACTGAAAGCGGAACTACCCCAAGTATTTGGCGGATAAGAAGGATGACAAAGTGAAAGGTATATTTGATATACATGTTATCGATGTGTACCTTACTAATGCTTGTAGTAGCGCCTGTGTATTTGATACTAGTTCTGTTGCTCATATTTGCAACTCAAAACAAGGGCTACGGATTAAACAAAGATTGGCTAAGGACGAGGTGATGGTGCACGTGGGAAATGGTTCCAAAGTCGATGTGATTGTCGTTAGCACGCTACCTCTACATCTACCATCGGGATTACTTTTAGACCTAAATAATTGTTATTTGGTGCCAGCATTTAGCATGAGCATTATATCTGGATCTTGTTTGATGCGAGATGGTTATTCATTTAAATCAGAGAATAATGGTTGTTCTATTTATATGAGTAATATCTTTTATGGTCATGCACCCTTGATGAGTGGTCTATTTTTGTTGAATCTCAATTGTAGTGATACATATATTCATAATACTGAATCCAAAACATGCAAAGTTAATAGTTATAGTACAACTTATTTGTGGCACTGCCGTTTAGGTCATATTGGTGTAAAGCGCATGAAGAAACTCCATGCTGATGGACTTTTGGAATCACTTGAAGCTTGCGAACCATGCCTCATGTGCAAGATGACTAAGACTCCGTTTTCCGGAACAATGGAGCAAGCAACAGACTTATTGAAAATACATACTGATGTATGCTGTCCGATGAGTGTTGAAGCTCACGGCGGGTATCGTTATTTTCTACGATCTGATCGTGGAGGTGAATATTTGAGTTATGAGTATGGTTTTCATTTAAAACAATATGGAACACCAGAGCGTAATGGTGTGTCCGAATGTCGTAATCGTACTTTATTAGATATGGTGCGATCTATGATGTCTCTTACCGATTTACCGCTATCGTTTTGGGGTTATACTTTAGAGACGGCTGCATTCACGTTAAATAGGGCACCATCTAAATCCGTTGAGATGACACCAGATGAATTGTTGTTTAGTAAAAAAACCCAAGCCGTCGTTTCTTAAAGTTTGGGGCTGCGATGCTTATGTGAAAAAGCTTCAACCTGATAAGCTCAAACCCAAATCGGAGAAATGTGTCTTCATAGGATACCCAAAGGAGACTATTGGGTACACCTTCTATCATAGATCCGAAGGAAGATATTCATTGCTAAGAATGGATCCTTTTTAGAGAATGAGTTTCTCTCGACAGAAGTGAGTGGGAGGAAAGAAGAACTTGATGAGGTAATTGTACCTTCTCCTGAATTGGAAAGTAGTTCATCACAGAAATCAGTTCCAGTGATTCCTATACCAATTAGCGAGGAAGCTAATCATGATGATCATGAAACTTTAGATCAAATCACTATCGAACCTCGTTGGTCAACCAGAGTACGATCCGCACCAGAATGGTACAGTAATCATGTTCTGGAGGTAATGTTACTTGACCATGACGAACCTACGAACTATGAGGAAGCGATGATGAGCCCAGATTCCGCAAAATGGCTTGAGGCCATGAAATCTAAGATGGGATCCATGTATGAGAACAAAGTGTGGAATTTGGTTGACTTACCCGATGATCGGCAAGTAATAGAGAATAAATGGATATTCAAGAAGAAGACTGACGCTCCGGTAATGTTACTTTCTACAAAGATCGACTTGTTGCGAAAGGTTTTTGACAAGTTCAAGGAGTTGACTATGATGAGACCTTCTCACCCGTAGCGATGCTTAAGTCCGTCCGAATCATGTTAGCAATTGCCACATTTTATGATTATGAAATTTGGCAAATGGATGTCAAAACTGCATTTCTTAATGGATATCTTAAAGAAGAGTTGTATATGATGCAACCAGATGGTTTTGTCGATCCTAAAGGTGATAACAAAGTGTGCAAACTCCAACGATCCATTTATGGACTGGTGCAAGCCTCTCAGAGTTGGAATATACGCTTTGATAGTGTGATCAAAGCATATGGTTTTATACAGACTTTTGGATAAACCTGTATTTACAAGAAAGTGGGTGGGAGATCTGTAGCATTTCTAATATTATATGTGGATGACATATTGTTGATTGGAAATAATACAGAATTTCTGGATAACATAAAAGGATACTTGAATAAGAATTTTTCAATGAAAGACCTCGGTGAAGCTGCTTATATATTGGGCATCAAGATCTATAGAGATAGATCAAGACACTTAATTGGACTTTCGCAAAGCACATACCTTGATAAAGTTTTGAAGAACTTCAAAATGGATCATTTAAAGAAAGGGTTATTGCCTGTGTTACAAGGTGTGAAGTTGAGTCAGACTCAATGCTCGACCACTACAGAAGATAGGGAGAAAATGAAAGTCATTCTCGATGCTTCAGCCATAGGTTCTATCATGTATACAATGTTGTGTACCAAACCTGATGTGTGCCTTACTATAAGTTTAGCAAGGAGGTACTAAAGTAATCAAGGAGTGGATCACTGGACAGCGGTCAAGAACATCCTGAAATACCTGAAAAGGACTAAGGATATGTTTCTCGTTTATGGAGGTGACAAAGAGCTTATCGTAAACGGTTATGTCAATGCAAGCTTTGACACTGATCCGAATGACTCTAATTCACAAACCGGATACATATTTGTTTTAAATGGTGGAGCCGTCAGTTGGTGTAGTTCCAAGCAAAGCGTCGTGGCGGGATCTATGTGTGAATCATAGTACATAGCTGCTTTGGATGTAGCAAATGAAGGAGTCTGGATGAAGGAGTTCATATCCGATCTAGGTGTAATACCTAGTGCATCGGGTCCGATGAAAATCTTTTGTGAAACTACTGGAGCAATTGCCTTGGTAAAGGAATCCTGATTTCACAAGAGAACCAAACACATCAAGAGACGCTTCAATTCCATCCACGATCAAGTCAATGAGGGAGACAGAGATGTGCAAAATACATACGTATCGGAATGTTGCAGACCCGTTGACTAAGCCTCTCTCACGAGCAAAACATGATCAGCACCAAGACTCCATGGGTGTTAGATTCATTACTATGTAATCTAAATTATTGACTCTAGTGCAAGTGGGATACTGAAGGAAATATGCCCTAGAGGCAATAATAAAGTTGTTATTTATATTTCCTTATATCATGATAAATGTTTATTATTCATACTAGAATTGTATTAACCGGAAGCTTAGTACATGTGTGAATACATAGACAAACAGAGTGTCCCTAGTATGTCTCTACTTGACTAGCTCGTTAATCAAAGAGGGTTAAGTTTCCTGACCATAAACTTGTGTTGTCATTTGATCGAAGGGATCACATCATTAGACAATGATGTGATGGACGAGACCCATCCGTTAGCTTAGCATAATGCTCGTTTAGTTTTATTGTTATTGCATTCTTCATGACTTATACATATTCCTCTGACTATGAGATTATGCAACTCCCGAATACCGGAGAAACACTTTGTGTGCTATCAAACGTCACAACATAACTGGGTGATTATAAACATGCTCTACAGGTGTCTCCGATGGTGTTTGTTGAGTTGGCATAGATCGAGATTAGGATTTTTCACTCTGAGTATCGGAGAGGTATCTTTGGGCCCTCTCGGGAATACACATCACTATAAGCCTTGCAAGCAATGTAACTAATGAGTTAGTTGTGGGACGATGCATTATGGAACGAGTAAAGAGACTTGCCGGTAATGAGATTGAACGATGTATGATGATACCGAAGAGCAAATCTCGGGCAAGTAACATACCGATGACAAAGGGAATAACGTATGTAGTTATGCGGTTTGACCGATAAAGATCTTCGTAGAATATGTTGGAGCCAATTTGAGCATCTAGGTTCCGCTATTGGTTATTGACCAGAGATGTGTCTCGATCATGTCTACATAGTTCTTGAACCCGTAGGGTCCGCACGCTTAACGTTCGATCACGATTTGTATTATGAGTTATGTGTTTTGGTGACCGAAGTTGGTTCAGGGTCCCGGATGAGATCACGGACATGACGAGGAGTCTCGAAATGGTCGAGAGGTAAAGATTGATATATTGGAAGGTTATATACGGACACCGGAGTGGTTCCGATAAGGTTCGGGGATTTTTCGGAGTACCGGAAGGCTACCGGAACCCCCCGGCGCTGGCTCAGGACACGTGGTGGCCCTTATGTGGTGGTTCGTGTTGAACTAGTACTAAAGGGGAGGACCTTTAGTCCCCACCCTTTTGTGCCAGTTATAGAACCACTAAAGGGCCTTACGAACCGGTGTTATAGCCCGGTTCTGCACTAGTGTGGAAGGTTATGTACGGACACTGGAATGGTTCCGATAAGGTTCGGTGATTTTTCGGAGTACCGGGAGGCTACCGGAGCCCCTCGGGAAAGTTAATGGGCACATTGGCCATAGTGGAGAGAGGGAGGCTGCCATAGGAGGTGGCGCCCCCCCCCCCCCCAAGCTCAATCTGAATTGGACAAGGGGTGGGGGCGCGGCCCCCCTTTCCTTCTCCCTCTCCCTCCATTCTCCTTTCCCCTTTATGTTGATTGGAAGGAGGGGGCACCGAATCCTACTTGGACTAGGAGTCCAAGTAGGACCCCCCCCCCCTTGGCGCGCCCCCTTGGCCCGGCCACCTCCTCCTCCCCTCCTTTATATACGGGGGCGGGGGCACCCCAAAGGCACATGAATTGTCCCTCAGCCGTGTGTGGTGCCAGCCTCCACAGTTTACCACCTTGGTCATATTGTCGTAGTGCTTAGGCGAAACCATGCGCGTATCACATCACCAACACCGTCGCCACGCTGTCGTGCTGATGGAACTCTACCTCGACCCTCTACTAGATCAAGAGCTCGAGGGACGTCATCGTGCTGAACTGTGCTGAACACGGAGGTGCCGTACGTTCGGTACTTGGATCGGTTGGATCGTGAAGACGTTCGACTACAACAACCGCGTTAACATAACGCTTCCGCTTTCGGTCTACGAGGGTACCTAGACACACTCTCACCGTCTCGTTGCTATGCATCTCCTAGATAGATCTTGCGTGATCGTAGGAATTTTTTTTGAAATTACATGCTACGTTTCTCAACAAATACATCACAACAACCTTGAGTGGTTCTTCAGTAGAGAAACATGCATACTTTCTTTGAAGAAACCAGCTTTTGGCTGGTGTTTCATTAATTTAGCATAAGGGAGCGACAAAGTGTTTCCGATCAAGTGATAGGTGAATGAGAGAAAAATTACAGCGGATCACTGGGGGCACTCAACTCCCAGTAGAATGTGATCAGGGCTATATCTCACGTCATGTCCCTGAAGGGCTGCTCTATGCATTTGGCCCCTGCCAAACGCCATTGCTCCATGTCCCGGCGGCATGCCTCGATAATGTGTCGCTCATCTGGCTTTTTCCCTCTGAAGATGCAAGAGTTTCTCCCCAACCATATGTGCCACATAATGAGGGCCAACATCGACTTGGTGCCCTTGCGGTATCTCGGGGCTGCAGCGGCGGTGATCCTATTGGCACAACCCGTCGACGTAGTCTCGCTGCGCCATCCAGCAGGGTTTAGGGCCTAGCAACCAGCCCAGGCTGCAGCATGGTTCCAAACCTTCAGGGAAATTGGGCACTCCCAGAAGAGGTGGAAAGATGACTCGAGGTTTCTCATGCACAGAGGGCAAAAATAGACATTTTCCCAGCCCCTTCGTTGCAGCCTGTCATTGCACCATAGCTTGCCTTGGTGAAGGAACCAGAGGAACATCTTGATCTTCCCCGGTGCCCAAATCTTCCAAATTAGGCTTCTGAAACTGCTGCGTTGTCCATCTGCAAATTGCGCGGTGTAGGCCGATTTGGTAGAGTACATACTTGAGTTGTGCTGCGTCCAACAGATTGAGTCAGGTGTCTGGGCATCCAAGACAAGGCCAACGCTCCTGATCTCTCTAGCTAGCTCGATGACTTGGTAGACGATGTCACTGTGGTTGGCGTGTCTGAGATCGAGCACCGAGCGGTCACCCTGCAAGGCCTCCTGAACCGATCGGTTCTTCCTGATAGATGCAGCAAAAAGCGCCAGGAAGGCCGTGCAGAGCTGCCGGCCGCCTAGCCAGGAGGAGGACCAGAAAGAGGTTGAGGTTCCATTTCCGATTGTAATGGATGTGCATGCTGCGAATAGGGCTTGGTCCCCGCTGTCGCAAGGCGCGACGGTGCCGACCCAAGGTCGATGGGGCTGTTGCCAGGCGAGCCACAACCACCGTAGCCGCAGCGCGCGAGCGAACCTGGACAGGTCATGGATGCCTACCGTGCTGCTGTAGCATCGTCACCGTCTTCCAGCACACCTTGCACTTCACCCCTGAGATCTCGTCGTCCTGTGCCCAGAGGAAACGCCTCCTTGACTTATCAATTTCCTTGAACAGTTTCTTCGGCGCGCGTAAAGCCGTGAGTGCAAAGGTTGGGATTGCGGATAGGACTCAGTGCACGAGGACGCGGAGACCCGCCATCGGCATTAACCTACCTTTCCTGCTGGCTAGCCTAGCCGTAATTCTATCAAGGATGAACTGCAGGTGAACTAGCCTAATCCTCCCGACGGTGATGGGCAAGCCCAGGTATGTGATCGGGAGCATCGATGTTGTGCCTCCAAAGTTCACCAGAACCGCGGTCAGGTCAATGTCGCTGCAGCAAATTGGGGTCGCGGACGACTTGGAGGGATTGACCCGCAGGCCCGTGGCATCGCCGAACTGCCGTAGCGGGCCCAGCAGGGTGTCTATCTCCTCATGCACGTGATTGGTGAAGATGACTGCATCATTGGCATACAAGCTTGTGCGCATCCTAGCTGCTGCCGCCGGTGGTGTCGCCAGCAGGCCAGCCGTGGTGGCCGCCTCGAGCAGGCGGTGGAGAGTGTCGACGCATAAGATGAACAGCAGTGGCGACAGTGGATCTCCCTGTCTAAGTCCTCGAAGATGATCGATACAGTCCCCTGGCACCCCGTTTAGGAGGTAGGAGGAGGACGACGTCGACATCAGAAGTGCAATCCAATCCCTCCAGCGCGGAGGAAGTCCGAGCACCTCTAACAATTCTAATAGATATTCTCAAGAAACATAGTCGAAAGCCTTAGCGATGTCAAGCTTCAGCAAAAGTGCCGGGGTTTTGCTGCGATGCAGTTTTCTGACCGTGTTCTGCACATATAGGAAACTGTCATGGAGGCACTTCCTCCTCTGAAATCTAGTTTGCGCTGGGCTGATCTGCTTGTCGATGACGCTGGCGAGCTGAATAGACAGGACTTTAGAGAACAGCTTGGCTACAGAGTGGATGAGGCTAATCGGCCAGAAGTCGCTCATTTTGACAGCACCATCCTTCTTCGGGAGCAGAACAATCATAGCTTTGTTCAAGTCAGCAAAATTTCCACCAGCAAGGCTGTATAGATGGTCAAACAAAGCCATGACATCCTCCTTTATCATGCCCCAACATGATCTGAAGAATATGCCCGAGAAACCATCAGGGCTAGGAGCCCGGTCCGCCGGCGATGCCAGGATTGCTGCCCAAACTTCGCCTTCAATGAAAGGGTTGTCAAGCCCCTCATTTTGGACTGTGGGCATGTTTAGCTCCTCCCAATTGAACGAGCATTTTTTGTCCTCTTTTCTTCCCAGCAGACTGGAAAAATGTGAGTGTGCAACAGAGGCCTTTTCATCATGAGCATTGATCACAGCATTGTCCACTTCTAGGGAGTGAATGAAGTTTTTCCGCCTGCGTGAGTTGATTTTTGCTTGAAAGAATGTAGAGCGAGCGTCCCCCTCCTTGAGCCAGGTGATCCGGAAGGCCTGCCTCTTGTGAGCTCTCTCAATCGCAGCCAGCCTGAGGATTCTTTGCTTTAGTTGCTTGCACAGGTTGAATTCACCTAGAGTGAGGGCATGCTTCTCCTGCGCAACGTCCAACCACAGTATCACCTCGCAGGCCAGATGAAATTGCACTTTGGCATCACTGAAATGAGTCTTGGCCCATACGCTGAGATCATGAGCAACCCTCTTCATTTTGATCTTGAGCCTTATCATCGGGCATGTGTGGTTTACCGGCTGCTGCCAGGCCAGGTTCACAGTGTCATAGAACCGTGGAAAAACGCGGCCAGAAGGACTCGAAACGGAAAACAGGTTTCCTCTTTGGAGTTGCAGTGTTGGCCAGCACGAGTGGGCAGTGATCCGAGCACGCTGTTGCTGCCGCCATCACCATGTAAGGTGGGAAGACGGCATCCCATTCAGCATTGCAGAAAACTTTGTCGATGCAGACCGTTGTTGGGTCTTGCCGCTGGTTTGTCCAAGTAAACCTTCTATTTTTACAGTTGATCTCACGCAAGCCAGCTGTGTCAATAGCTGCCCTGAACCTGCTCATAATCCTTCTGTTCAGATTCAGGTTGTTCTTGTCCCTCGCTTCATATATAACGTTAAAGTCCCCGTTTATCAGCCAGGGCTCTCCCGGCGGCGGCGCAGTGTGTGCCATCTCTGCCAAAAAGGCGTCCATGCATGCATCATCAGCAGGCCCGTATACTGTCGTGAGCCAGAAGGAGGACTTGTTTTGCATGTCAGACACTTTGCCCGTGATCGAGAAGCAACCAATAGCATGAGTGGTGAAGGTGATGACGACCTTGTCCCAGAGTATGGCTACTCCCCCTCTGGTGCCCGATGTAGGCAGGACGGCGCCACCTTCGAGCTTCCGACCACCTAGCGCACGAACAATGTCAGGTGTCCATGATTCCTGCTTTGTTTCTTGTAGGCAGAGTATGCTTGCTCGGTGAGCCTCTGCAATCTCACGCACAGCCGTCCGTTTTGCTGGCCAATTCAGCCCTCTCACATTCCAACTAAGGATTGCACCAGATGTGTTACTCATATGGAAATTTTTTTCCTCCAGCAGTGAAAACAATCTATTGATTTGAGACGAACACAAGTACACCATCAGCTTAACAAGGGGGCGCCAGAGACCACCAATAGTCCCAAAACTACTCTAGCGCGAGATGATCCGACTAGCCCTAACAGAAACACTACAGCCATCGATCATGATACCTAACTCAAATTGGCCTAGTGCCAATCCCTGCCGGACTAAAACTAATTAGGACTAACATAACAACACTAGCAGCGTCCGCGTCAGCATCAGGGCCTGCCATGCCGCCTGCAGTGCGAAGGGCCGCCGGGTCGAGGCGCGTGAGCTTGGCGATGATGGAGATGTCCTCATCCGTCAGCGGCTCGTCGAAACGGAGAATGAGAGCTTCCACTGCCTTTGCAGTCGAAACGGCGAATGAGAGCTTGCCGAGGAGCTTCACCAGCAGGGACGCCCTCTTCGCCACCGGGACGCTGAACTGTTGTGCGGCTTGGCACGCACTGTGCCTGACTGGGACGGAGGCGGCTCTGGACTTGGGTGGTACAGCGGAGCGGCGCGTTTGTGGAGCAGCGATGATGGGAGAGGGGACATCGACGAAGAGGCACGGCGCCGGGGCGTCAGCGCCGTTGAGTTGCAGTTGCATGACCTGTTGCGTCATGGCTCCGACCTGCAGGTTGGTGTGGGCAGCGGTGGCCATGGAGCAGCAGGCCGCGATGGAAGAGCCGCCAGCGAACTGGAGCGGCTGGTCAAGCGCAGTGGCGATGGACTCGTCGAGCTGCAGCTGCGCATCATCCACACGGGGCGGCGGAGGGAAGACGGGGTCGGCGTTGCGGAAGAAATCGGCCACCCGGTCCTGCCCCGCGCCAGCAGCCGTAGCAGCAACAGGCGGCTCGTGCGGGGCCAGGGGTAGCGGAGGCGTGGCCCTAAGGACGGCAGGCTGTGGCCGGCCGCTAGAGGCCCGCCCACTAGTCCCGTGCCGGCGATTGACCGGCGTTCGTCTCCGCTGGCGACTTGAGCTCGCTGCGTCCCTCCGGGGCTGCAGCGTGCCACCAGTCTGCTTGCAGCCTAGAAGAGTGTCCCTCTAGGAGCGCCGCCCGCCCTTGCCACTGTCGTGGTCGTCGCGGTCGCAGGGCCCGCCCTGGCGCACGCTGCCGCAGCCTAATGGAGCCACCAGGACCGGGTGGCGCCTCATGCCTTGGCCTTCCTCGACGTGCATTGTCCACGTGCCCGGCCAGATGTACGGGACCGAGCGCGCATCCTCCGACTCCGACGAGGGCAGACCGCTCTGCGCAAAATGCGACGAGCGCGGCGAGAGGGGCGACCAGTCCTCGAGGCGATCGACGTGGACGGGCATGTCATGGCACCGGACGAGCGGCAGCGGTGCCACTTCCCGGCTCGGCGACGAGAAGCTGTACATGGCCTCCACACGGCCTGCGCCCCGCGCCGTCCTCCAGATGGTGTGTTGGGTGGGGATGAACGCGACATCCCACACACACACCCAGAAGGCGAAAGTCTTCATGTGCCCGCGCTCCTGGGTGCGGCTGTCGAGGCGGTCGATGATGCACTTGTCGCCCAGGACCTCGGCCGCCCCCTCGAGCGACCAGAGGTGGAACGACATCTGCTCGATGACGACGCAGACGTGGATAAGGAACTCCTGGTGCACGATGCGGTCGTCCTCATGCCACGGCTTGATGTTGAAGATGACACCGTCGACGCTGATGGAGCCCAGGTGCACGGCGTTGTCCCGGTGCACCGGCAGCTCGAAATGGACCAGGAAGTCCTCCGGGTCGTGGCTCGTGAT
Source organism: Triticum aestivum (assembly GCF_018294505.1). Classification (NCBI taxonomy): domain Eukaryota; kingdom Viridiplantae; phylum Streptophyta; class Magnoliopsida; order Poales; family Poaceae; genus Triticum; species Triticum aestivum. Next base: position 2,705,404 of record NC_057809.1, on the reverse strand, counting down.
CCGCAGGAGATGCGCCGGCATGCGCAGCTGCATGTCAAAGGCGCGCCCCACCGACATGGGGCTGGCGGCGTGGTGCTCCTCCGTGGAGGTTAGCAGAACCGCGTGGCGACGGAGCAGAAAGATCTGGTGCTCCATGGCCGGCGACTCGATCACCACCTTGTGGCCAGACCGCGGACGGCGTGACGGATCGGTGTGGTGGGACATCGTCTTGTCCGGCGCCGTCGGGGGTGGCGAGGGGAAGCAAATGCGCTCGCAAACCGGGCCGCGACCAACGCGGGGGCCCAGCCGCGCCTTCACAGGAGTGCGCCCCCTCTTGCCCGGGCAGTCTTTGCAGATGTGGCCTGGAAGCTTGTAGTCGATGCAGTGGACTAGATTCCTACAATCTACATGGCGGTGCTCGGTGCTGAGGCATCTGAAGCAGAGGCCCCGGAAACACCTTAAGAAGGCCTCCCGCCCGGTGCTCGCATTGAAGACGGGCCGGTGGCCTTTGCGCGGCCGCGGGGCGAGGCCGAGGCCGTCATCATGGCACCGGCTGAGGCGGCGATCTTTGCGCGACTGGACCTCCGTCCATCCATCGCCAGGCCCCGAAGAGGAAAGGCTAGCGCAGGGGGAAGGCCGAACGATGATGGATTTAAGCCGTTGCCGCTCAGCAGGGGGGACTGCGCAGCGACCGGGGAGGAAACGGCGTTCGCTGTACGGGAGCACTCGCCCCGGATAGGATTCGCGGCGGGGAGGCGGACGGGGCCGTTGGCGCAGCAGAGGGACGAGGAGAGACCAACACCTCTGACGGACCGCTGGATCTGACCAGGCCCGGCATCGAGGCCGGCAGGCTCCATTCCTCACTGCCGCGGGGGCTTGAGCAAGCGGAGCCGGAGGATCTGGACGAGCGCGTGTGCCCCATGACTTCGGCGCGAGGGCGCGCGCGACCGGGATCTGGTGGCCGCCGCGGCCGGAGTGGCCAGCAGCGCGGGGGGTGGTTGGAGTTGGGGGTCGGCTCCTGGAATAACATGCATACTGATGGTACCCTTTTATATATTATGACATAAAAAATATTCATAATAAACTTGGAAACAACCAGTTAAGACATGGTATGATATGATGAAGTGTCGCGGAGAAGATCAATCGAAGCACATATCATTTTAGAAGTTTTCATGCGACTTTCTATTTAACCCACCATTTTGATAACCTTATCTGGTTCGCTGAGCAAGTCAGATCTAGCCTACCTTGCCTGGAGATGCGGACACTTGCAGGCTACCGAAGGGATCCGGCTTGCCTGCTCCTTTCCCATGCTCCCATCCGTGCTCCCACTTTATCCTACAGCTGTCTTTTTCCCTTTTTCCTTTCTAATCTAATCATCTCTCCCCTGATTTTAAGGAGGTGGGGCCGGGCCTTATTTTATCCAATCAAATCAAGCCACATATACGGGAGCATGGATGGGCACATGGGGAGGAAGCTCATAATTATACCGAAGAAGCACAAAAGACGTGTTGCGAGGCACCGAACCACCACGCCGCACGTACCGCCAAGGCTGAGAGGAAAGAGCAACCAAAGGCCAAAGCCGGCTTGGAAGTAACAAGATGGGGCTGTCCTTAGGCCGATGTCATAGCAGCTCATAATTATTATTTTGTTCCTTGTGTGGTTTGACAAAATGGCTGGTAAGAGCGGAACGGAGGAAGAGCTGTCGTGGGGAGTGGAACAAGCAACAACTCGGACCAAAATAACAGAATAGTTTTTTAATACAATCATGCATTCTCACACAAGTATCTACATCCATTCATATGAACACATGCACACACACGTTACTTCTACGAATACCTCCAAGATACTGAACTGACACAACATTTTGGAATAGACAGACATGAGAGACACCTTGTAGTCGACGGAAACGTCTTTTCTAAACTTCCAGTGAACGAATATCGCCGAAAAATCTGAAATAAATCTAGAAAAGTGCGAGCACTAGTGTCAAGTTTAGGACTTAAACCCCGATGGGCCGGTTTTGAACGGAATAGTTATTAATGACATGGACAGTTTGCCTGCCACAATTTTGTATAACAATACGGCACGAAAGCTTGGACCGGGACTCTAGAGCAGTTGACCAATTACATTGTGGAAAAAACTACGGATGCCAACAGATGGCAACAGCGTAACGGCTCATTAGTTTAAGTCTCCATGACATGGCAAATCAAGTGATATCTGACGTAATGCGTATGAAAAGTTGACTTGTTTTTTGTTTCCATACACGGAAACAACCACACATTCTTTAGCTCGTCGATGAGAACTACAGCACAACAACTTTGAGTGGTCGTTTGGTGAGAAACTGGGATCATATATCACGCCATCTCTAGTCTATCCCCTAAAACTTTAGAATAACAAATAGTCAGAGTATTCTTTACAGGAGTATTTTAACTTCTCTAAATTTTGATCGTTTCAAGCCGATCCCTTAAATTTAGCGGAGTTTACTATTCATGCATTTCATCAAACACTCGGTATGCGTCTTTGCGGTGAGCGACGACGATGGTGACAACGCCGGTGCCGCTGCGGCCTATTCCACTCCTCCTACTCTAACTCCTTCGTGCAGCATGAACCTTCGGCTCTATCGCATATGCGCCCTCGCTACCAGCACGGCAGCACGCATGCTCAGGCGGCGACAGGATGGAGAAGGCGGAGTCATGGCGCGTGAAGCAGTGGTCGGTGGTCCCTGATGAGTGCGTTGTCGTGCGATACATCCGGAAGGGGGAGCCGGGGGCGCTGTGGGTGCTTTCGCAGCGCATTGTGGCGGTGTTCGTGCTGATGACCGTCGCCGACATCAACGATCAATGCACGTACTACCAGGGCAAGCTATTTTTTCAAACCAATAAATGGGCGCCTAGAGTTTGCCCGCCACAACTGGGCCGCACTTTTGGCCCAAGACCGGCAAGCAGGAGGTGTGGATGAGTGCCATGTCGAGGCTCGCCGTGCTGTACAACCTCATCGCCTCTCCGTCCTTTTCTCATCTCAGCTTTTTTTCACCTACACATTCTGGTTTAGTACCACCTCGGATTGCTCTTGAGGAAAAAAGCGTGTGAAAAAACTATAAATGCAACTGCTACCGACCAAACTCGTCTAAACCTGGCCATACTAAAACATGTGGCATAAGCAGGTTTGCCTAAGCATCGGTTCTGTTGGGTCAGAACCGTTGACTGAACCGATTTTTTGGTTCAAATAAAAAATACTTACCAATTGTATAGAAACGGATCTGTTTGTACTTTTATGAAACCAAAATTCGTTTTGAACCCAAAAACCGAATAGATCGCATGTATTGGAAAAAACAAATAATGAATTTGATCAAAGTTATGAAATTACAAAAACATTTATTGGTTTGAAAAAATAGTCTACGGAGTCAGAAAATATGTTTCAGGTATTTAAAAAAAATCTACGGAGTCAGAAAATATGAATTAAAGGAAATGTTCACAAATTTAAGAAAATGGAAAAGAAAAGAGAAAAATAAGAAGAAATAAAGAAAATGGAAACATGTAAAATTGAATAAAAAAGGACAAGCAAAATAGACCGAGAAGGTGCACAACAAGAAGAACAAAAGAAGTAACTAGGCACGACAAGTAAGTTGTCGCGGTTGGTTATTGCGGGTGGAAGTTAACAAAGAGGTTGAGAGTCAAATGCTACCTCACGTACAAATTTTTTGAACTTTAAAAAAGAAAAGGAAAATGTATGGGGTTAAAAAAGAAAAGGAAAATATACGGGCCAGGCCCAGGATGGAGGTAAAAAAGAAAATGTAAAAACTAATGAAAACCCCAGCCCAGCAAAAAAGGAAAAAGAAAAGAGTCCAGGACGCATGGAAAATAGGAATTTCCTATTTAGCGCCACAGGCGCCGGTTACAGCTGTTTCTGCAAACCGGCGACTGCAGCGCGTTAGCTGGCCTCGGCCCATTAGTTTTTGTTAGCTGGACTCGGCCCATATTTTTTCCTACTTCTTTTCCTTTTTATTTTATTTTTTTCCTAAAATGCACGGTTTTTTAGTTCGTGAAGTTTTTTCTTCCAAACCGATGAACTTTTTATTTTCAAATGCGATGACCTTTTTTCAAATTTGATGATTTAAAAAAAAGATGAACCTTTTCAAATCGAATGAACTTTTTTTAAAATCTATGATTTATTTTTTCAAAATCGATGAACTTTTTCAAATCGATTGAATATTTTTCAAATTCGATGAACTTTTCTTCTAAATCGATGAACTTTTTTCAAATCCGATGATTTTTTTTTCAAAATCAATGAACCTTTTCAAATTGAATGAACTTTTTTCAAAATGATGATTTATTTTTTGAAAATCGATGAACTTTTTCAAATCCGATGAACTTTTTTTCCAAAATCAATTAACTTTTTCAAATCAAATGAACTATTTTCAAAATTGGTGAATTTTTTCAAATTCGATGAACTTTTCTTCAAAATTGGTGAACTTTTTTCAAATTGGATGAACTTTTTTGAAATTCGTGAACTTTTTTTGAAATTTAACGAACTATTTTTCGTTAAAGAAAATAAACATTTACCAAATTGTTTTCATATAACTAAAAAATCTAAGTGGTATAGTAAATGGTTGAGTAATAAACCGCGTGGCTGCATTAGTTCTAATATAATTCGCGAGAGTATCTCTTCCTGGGCCGCGCTGAAAAAGCCTACATCGCTGTATGAGCTCCCTGGAAAATAGGAAGAAAAAGAAGTATTACTAAACATATTAGGTGAGACAGCTGAGTTGGTTGTTCTGTACGAAGTAAATACATAGGTACATGTTTGGAATGATCACTGGATACCCACTAGTCCGTCGAGGAAAGTTATTACTCCAAGGAATGGAGTATTGATCACCAAAGTAAGCGGGTTAATTGACCCTACGACTGAAACATGGGATGTAGAGCTTATACGGGATATATTTAACCCAGTCGATGTTAACCGTATCCTGCAAATTCCTTTGAGCTACAACTCTTTTGGGATTTTGTAGCCTAGAATGGGACAAGATCAGGGTATTTTTCAGTCAGGTCAGCATACCATTGTGAGTGGAAACACCAATATCAAAATAGTGGCATTGTTCCTGCAGGTCCCGCTGCACCAAACCCAGTTTGGTCCATCTTGTGGAAGTTGCAGATTCCAGGTAAAATAAAGATATCATGTTGGAGGGCAATGAATGGAATACTGCCACTGAAAAGTATATTAATGAATAGACATGTTGGGACGAGCGGACATTGTCCTATTTGCTCACAAGGTCCAGAAGATGTTATGCATCTGCTCTTTAAATGTGAACATGCCAAGGAAATGTGGAGGTTACTAGGGATCTCACAAACAATCTCTGAATGCATACAGGAGGACATGTCTGGGTCGGTAGTTCTTCAGCACTTGATGCGTCTTCCGGAAACTAGTATGCCCAACATGATAACAGTCGGCCTCAAAGAGGGAATTGCATTAACTTGCTGGTATTTGTGGTGGATGCGTCGCCAGCAAACACATCATAACCAAATGTCCCCAGTTATATGGTGTGCAACGGCTGTTCGGGCCATCTGTTTAAACTATCAAAAATCCCTGAAGTTCAGAAATGGACATGTGAATCGTCTGGGTATCAAGTGGGCTAAACCATCTCATGGAACGGTGAAAGTAAATGTGGACGCGTCTTTTATTGCTGATGAATTGAATGGATCTGTGGGTGTGATTATTAGAGATGAACATGGGATGTTTCTTGCTGCTTCAGGATCACTAATTACCCACATCTCGGATGCACATACAGCAGAAACTTTGGCAGTGAAGCATGGGCTTATGTTAGCCCATGGGTTGGGCTTTCACTCCATCCAATTAGAATCTGATTCGATTGAGGTGATTAATGCTTGTTCAGGACAAGACATAATTTGGAGTGGAGCGTCGGCAGTTTATGCAGAATGTTTCATCATGGCGGGTATGATAGGTTCAGTTCAATTTTTGCATTGTAACCGGGAAGCGAACGAGGTAGCGCACACCCTAGCTAAGTTTGCTTATGATAGAAATGAATCTTGTACGTGGGTCGATGAACCCCCAGGGTTCCTAATTAATGCTCTGGTTAATGATGTAACTATTTTGCCAAATTAATAAAGTGCGCCATGATGGCATTCCCTAAAAAAAAATACAGAGGTTCTGAGTTTGAATCTCACCACACTATATATTTATTGAAGGTTGAAATGAAAGAGAGTGGGCTGAGCCCATGATAAGGGTGTGTGCGCGCAAGTTTGAAAAATATGAAAATGGGCTGAGACCATGATGCGGCAGTGTGTGCGCCGGTTTGTATACGTCTATGTACAGCTAGGTGGGTATAGCTTATGATCAAATGACCATACTGTTCTTATATGATTTCTGAGCAGGGGTGTACTGAAGCAACGCTCTGTATTGTTTCCAATGGTGTCGTTATTGATCAAATCGTGACTCAGACTAATCATCGTTCAGGTCAGTCAGCTCAATGAAACATATAATCAGTTCACATTTTGTCATTTCTACAAAAAATGCTTCACATTTTGTGTCTTATGTATTAGACTGCAATGTTGTATTTTTTCGCATCCAGAGATATAAGACAACAAAACTTTGTTAGGACCTTAAGAGTATGTTCGGAAGTCATTGTACTTATGTTTTCCTATTAAAGCTGGGAACAACCTTGTATTCTTTATCTAGTCGATGAGAACTACTCCTTCCGTTTCTAAATACAAGTCTTTTAACAGATTTCGCTATAAACTAAATATGGAGCAAAATGAGTGAACCTATTCTTTAAAAGAAGTCTATATACATCCAAATGTAGTATACATCCAAATGTAGTCTCTATAGCAAAATGTGGAAAAATAGTGCATCTGTTTGTTGGTCGGCGTTGGAGATGCCCTTAGTGTTTGAAAAATAATTAGTCATGGGTATATAAATGGGAAATGTAATAACCATCAGGTAAGCCTGCCCATACCCGCATATCCATATGCTTATTTGTGTCATGAACCAATTTGTCATTTCTATGTTGAACCTATTTGTGGTGTAACTTATTGTTTTGTTGAGTCATTTGTATGTTGAACTTTAAGTGGCTGAAATAACTATGTGTGTGTGCTGAAATGTTGAAATGTGACATGTTTATGTATTGAAATATATATGCTAAAATTTTGTAATATTATGTATATGTGATGAAATGCTGAAATATATATATATATATGTTTAAATGCTGAAATATATGTGCTAAAATGCTAAAATGGGCATATATGTGTTAAAATGATGAAATGTTGTGTTTTATATACTTATACTGAAATTATCATGGCAAAATGTGAATTGAAACATGACCGAGATGGTATTTTTACCAACTGGTGTTACCCGCACCTGGTTGGGTACGGGTATGGAAACAATATGGAACTCAGGTTGTGGGTACGGATACGGATTTGGGCAAAATATTGAGATGGGTGCGTGTTTGAGCGAGCATTACCCGCACCCAAACCCTGCCGGTGCAATTAGATGTTAGATCTTGATCTCACTAACTACCACAATTGAAAGTACTGTTCATCAGGCATCACACATGACGCTCTAGTTCATCTGTTTAGTTTTCGTTCTAAGTGTTTGCCTATTTTCACATCACTAATCTACCAAAGTAGCGTTTAAACAAAAAATTGTTTTGTCGACAAACTATTGTCTACTTTTTGAGGGAACAAACTATTGTCTACAGGACCTGTGATTAGGGTGCTAATAAACGTGGATCTTCAAGAAACCCTTCCTGACAAAACTCTCCTTCATCAACCGTCTCAACAGTGGCGACCTGCAAAAGGAATAAATGGCCCATCAAATCACTAGTCAGCCCACAGATGCTGCTTCGCCCATGTCCAATACCTGTCCCACCTACTAGGGGCCTACCATGGAATACACTTATATACGGCCGTTCATGCTATGCTGGAAAAGACAATACGGCTGACAGCACACATCCCAATGCTGGTTCGGCGTAGTGGGTTCCGAGCTACCTGCAGACCGGCCTCTGCAACGTTTTATCGGTTTGGGCTGTCCTTATTAGTCCGATGTCATAGCAGCTCACAATTATCATTTTGTATCTTGTGTGGTTTGACAAAATGGATGGCAAGGTTGAAATGGAGGAAGAGCTGTCGTGGGAAGTGGAACAAGCAACAACTCTGACAAAAATAACAGAATAGTTTTTTTATTACAATCGCACATCCCCACACAGCTATATACACTCAGGCCTCTTTTGGTTCATAGGATAGGAAAATCATAGGAATAAGAAAGTTATAGAAAATGAGATGACATGTATCTCAAATCCTATGAGTAGGAATAGGAAACGAGATGCTCTTTGATTCACATCATATGATTTTTTCCATTGAGTCTAGGCCAATGTTTATTTTCCTATGAAATATGAAGGATAGAAAGAATTCCTCCACAGGAATACGATTCCATTCCTACGAACCAACAGGATCTAAAGAAATTTTTTCTATAGAAATCATATCCTATGAAATTCTTACAAGATTCCTCTAAACCAAATGAGGCTTCATTCTTATGAACACATGCATGCGCACGTTACCTCTACGAGCACCCCCAAGATACCGAACTGGTACAACATCTTAGAATAGATAATCATTACAAACACCTTGCAGTCAACGGAAACGTGTTTTCTACACTTCCAGTGAACGAAGATCATCGAAAAGTCTGAAATAAATCTAGAAAAGTGCGAGTACAAGTGCCAAATCTGGGACTTAAACCTCGACGGGATGGTTTCGAACCGAATAGTTATTAATGACCTGGGACAGTTTACCTGCCACGATTTTGTATAGCAATACGGCACAAAATCTTGGACCGGGACTCTAGAGCAGTCGAACAATTATATTATGGAATAACCTGCGGATGCCAACAGCCGGCAACAGCGTAACGGCTCATTAGTTTAAATCTCCATGACATAGCAAATCAAGTGATATCTGACATAGTGCGTTTGAAAGGTTGACTTGTTTTTTGTTTCCATGTCCGGAAACAACCACACTTCCTTTAGCTCGTCGATGAGAACTACGGCACAACAATTTTGACTCGTAGAAACTGATATCATATATTAGGCCATCTCTAGTCGATCCCCTAATGTTTAGAATAGTAAATGGCCGAGTATTTTTTAGAGGAGTATTTTTACTTCTCTAAATTTTGATCGTTTCTAGCCAATCCACTAAATTTAGCGGAGTTTAAGATTGGCTCATGCATTTCGTTGAACACTTGGTATGCGTCTGTGCGGTGAGAGACGGTGATGGTGACGACGCCGGTGCCCCTGCGGACTATTCCACTCCTCCTACTCAAACTCCTATGTGCAGCGTGAACCTTCGGCTCTGTCTGACATGCGCCCTCATCACCAGCGCAGATGCTCCGGCGGCAACATAATGGGGAAGGCGGTGCCGAGGCGCGCGAAGCTGCGGTCTGCTGTCCCTGAGGAGTGTGCGGTACATCCTGACAAGGGAGCCGGTGGTGCTTTCACAGCGCGTGCTGGTGGTGTTCGTGCTGATGACCGTCGCCGAATTTAGCGATCAGTGCACGGACTACCATGGCAAGCTATCCACAACTATGACCTAAGCCACAACTAGGCCACAGCTGGGCCGTGCTTTGGCCCAAGATCGGCAAGCAGGAGGTGTGGACGACTGCCATGTCGAGTCTCTCCGCACTGTACAACCTCATCGCCCTGACCCAGATTGCCCAGCTGCCCGACACACCTGTCTAAGCCTCTCTATCCTTTTCTCATCTTAGTTTTTTTCACCTACACGTTTTGGTTTAGTACCACCTCGGATTGCTCTTGAGGAAAAGAGCATGTGAAAAAACTATAAAGGCAGCTGCTACCGATCAAATTTGCCAGAACCTGGCTGTACCAAAAGATGTCGCATAAGCAAGTTTGCCTAAACTCTGGTTCTGTTCGGCCAGAACCGTTGACTAAACCGAATTTTTTGTTCAAATAAAAATTAGTTCTCTAATTTTATAGAAACAAATCTTTTTGTATTTTTATGAAACCAAAATTCTTTGTGACCCCCAAAACAGAATAGATCGCACGTATTGGACAAAACAAATCACGAATTTGATCAAAGTTGTGAAATGAAAAAAAAACATTCATTCGTTTGAAAAATTTCCACGGATTCAAAAACTATATTTCACGTATTTGAAAAAAGTTCACAAATTGAAGGAAATGTTCCCAAATTTAAGAAAATGAAAAAGAAAAGACAAAAAGAAAAAGAAATAAGGAAACTTAAAACAAGGAAAATTGAAGAAAAATAGGACAAACAAAACAATAGATTGAGAAGATGCACAAGAAGACAAACAAAAGAAGTAACTGGGCACAAGAAGTGAATCGTCGCGGTTGGTTATAGTTCAATCCGACCTCACACATATATTTTTTGAAGGTTCAAAAAGAAAAGAAAAATAAATGGGCTAGGCCCAGGACGGAGGTAAAAAAAAAAGAAAATGTAAAAACTGATGAAAAACCTGTCCTAGCAAAAAACAAACAAATAAAATCCAGGAGGCATGGAAAAAAAGAAAGAAAAAGAAGTATTACTGAACATATTAGGTGAGACAGCTGAGCTGGTTGTTCTGTTCGAAGTAAACACAGAGGCCTGAGTTTGCATCCCACCACACTCTACATTTTTTGAAGGTTGAAAGAAAATGAAGGTGGGCTGAGCCCATAATGAGGGTGTGTGTGCGCCAGTCTGAAAAAAAATGGGTTGAGACCATGATGCGGGGGTGTGTGCACCAGTTTGTGTACGTCTATGTACAGCTTGTACGTGTCACATACGGATGTGGGTATATCTTATGATCAAATGACCATACTACCCTTATACGGTTTCTGAGGAGGGATGTACTGAAGCAACGCTCTGTATTGTTTCCAATGGTGTCATTATCCATCAAGTCGTGACTCAAACAAATCGTCGTTCCGGTCAGTCAGCAATGAAACATATGATCAGTTCACATTTTGTCATTTCTACAAAAAATTCTTCACATTTTGTGTCTTATGTATTCGACTGCAATGTAAAAACTGATGAAAAACACGTCCTACCAAAAAAACAAAAAAAAATCCAGGAGGCATGGAAAATAGGAAGAAAAAGAAGTATTACTAAAGATATTAGGTGAGACAGCTGAGCTGGTTGTTCTGTTCGAAGTAAACAGAGAGGCCTGAGTTTGAATCCCACCAAGCTCAAGATTTTTTGAAGGTTGAAAGAAAATGAAGGTGGGCTGAGCCCATAATGAAGGTGTGTGTGCGCCAGTTTGAAAAAAATGAAAATGGGCTGAGACCATGATGCGGGGGTGTGTGCACCGGTTTGTGTACGTCTATGTACAGCTTATACGTGTCACATATGGAGGTGGGTATACCTTATGATCAAATGACCATACTGCCCTTATACGGTTTGTGAGCAGGGGTGTATCGAAGCAACGCTCTGTATTGTTTCCAATGGTGTTGTTATCCATCAAGTCGTGACTGAGACAAATCGTCGTTCCAGTCAGTCAGCAATGAAACATATGATCAGTTCACATTTTGTCATTTCTACAAAAATTTCTTCACATTTTGTGTCTTATGTATTGGACTGCAATGTTGCATTTTTTCGCATCAAGATGTATAAGTCAACAAAGCTTTGTTTGGACCCGAAGAGCATGTTCAAAAGTCATTGTACTTATGTTTTTCTATTAAATCCCAGAACATCGTTGCATTATTTAGCTAGTTGATAAGAACTACTACATCACAACAATTTTGAGTTGTTGTTCGGTAGAGAAACATGCAAACTGATGGCACCATTTTATATATTTTGATATCAAAATATTCATAATAATTTTGAAAACAACTAATTAGATATGCTATGATATGATGAAGTATCATGGAGAAAATCGATCAAAGCACATAACATTTGGGAGTTTTCATGCGACTTTTCATTTAACCCACCATTTTGAAAACCTGATCTAGTTCGCCGAGCGAGTCAGATCTCGCCTAACTTGCCCAGAGATGCGGACCCTGGCAGGCTTCCGAAGAAGCACAAAAGACATGTCGCGAGGCACCGCACCACCACACGCACGGCCATGGCTGAGAGGGAGGAGCAACCAAAGCCGGCTTGGAAGTAACGAGTTTGGGCTGTCCTGATTAGGCCGATGTCATTGCAGATCGTAATCATTTTTTGATCTTATGTGGTTTGACAAAATGGCTGGCAAGGACGGAATGGAGGAAGTGTTGTCATGGAGAGTGGAACAAGCAACAGCTTTGACCAAAATAACAGAATAGTGTTTTTTAGTACAATTGCACATCCCCACATAAGCATATACACTTATTCTTATGAACACATACAGGCACAAGTTACCTCTACGAGCACCTTCAAGATACTGAACTGCCACAACATCTTAGAATAGATAGTCATCGGACACCTTATAGTTGACGGGAATGTCTTCAGTAGACTTCCAGTGAACGAATATCGCTGAAAAGTCTGAAATAATAAATTTAGAAATGTACGAGCACTAGTGCGAAAGTTTAGGACTTTAACCCTGATGATCATGATCATGATCAACAGCTGGCAACAGCGTAACGAGCTCATTAGTTTAAGTCTCCATCACATGGCAAATCAAGATATAGTTGACCAGTAAAATTATGGAATAACCAGCTGATGCCAACATCCGGCAACAGCGCATAACGGCTCATTAGTTTAAGTCTCCATGACATGGCAAATCAAGTGATATCTGACATAGTGCATCGAAAGCTTGACTTTTTTTTCGTGTACGGAAACAACCACGCATTCTTTAGCTCGTCGACGAGAACTACAGCACAACAACTTTGAGTGGTCATTCATTGAGAAACCGAGATCATATATTATGCCATTTCTAGTCGATCCCCTAAAATTTAGAATAGTAAATGGCCGAGTATTCTTTACAGGGGTATTTTCATTTCTCTAAATTTTGATCGTTTGTAGCCTATCCCCTAAATTTAGTGGAACTTTCAATTGACTCATGCATTTCGCCGAACACTTGGTATGCGTCTTTGCGGTGAACGACGACGATGGTGACAATGCTGGTGCTGTTGCGACCTCTTCTACTCATCCTATACTCCAACTCGTATGTGCAGCGTGAACCTTCGGCTCTATCCCACATGCGCCCTCGCCACCAGCACGCATGCTCCGGCAGCGCTAGGACGGAGAAGGCGGAGCCGTGGCACATGAAGCTGCGGTCGGTGGTCCCTGAGGAGTGCATGGTTGTGCGGGACATCCACACAGGGGAGCCGGGGCGCTTTCACAGCGCGTGCTGGCGGAGTTCATGCTAAGGACCGTTGCCGACTTCAGCGATCAGTGCACGGACTGCCAGGGGAAGCTCTGTACAACCTCATCGCCCCGACCCAGTTTGCCCAGTTGCCCGACACACCTATCTAAGCCTCCCCGTCGTTTTCTCATCTCAGCTTTTTTTCACCTACACATTCTGGTTTAGTACCACCTCGGATTGCTCTTGAGGAAAAGAGCATGTGAAAAAACTATAAAGGCAGCTGCTACCGATCAAATTTGCCTGAACCTGGCTGCACCAAAAGATGTCGCATAAGCAACTTTGCCTAAACTCTGGTTCTGTTCGGTCAGAACCGTTGACCGAACCGAATTTTTGGTTCAAACAAAAATTATTTCTCTAATTTTATAGAAACAAATCTTTTTGTATTTTTTATGAAACCAAAATTCTTTGTGACCCCCAAAACAGAATAGATCGCATGTATTGGAACAAACAAATCACGAATTCGATCAAAGTTCTGAAACATAAAAAACAATCATTCGTTTGAAAATTTTCCATGGATTCAAAAACTATATTTCACGTATTTGAAAAAAGTTCACAAATTGAAGGAAATGTTGCCAAGTTTAAGAAAATGAAAAAGAAAAGACAAAAAGAAGAAGAAATAAGGAAAATGAAAACAAGTAAAATTGAATAAAAATAGGACACAAAAAATAGACTGTGAAGATGCACAAGAAGAAGAACAAAAGAAGTAACTGGGCACAAGAAGTGAATCGTCGCGGTTGGTTAAGTTCAATCTGACCTCATGCACATATTTTTTGAAGGTTAAAAAAGAAAAGAAAAATAAATGGGCTAATCCCAGAACGGAGGTAAAAAAACTAAGTGTAAAAACTGATGTAAAAACTGGTGAAAAACCTGGCCTAGCAAAAAAAAAAACATATTAGGTGAGACAGCTGAGTTGATTGTTCTGTTCGAAGCAAACAGAGAGGTCTGAGTTTGAATCCCACCACACTCTACATTTTTTGAAGGTTGAAAAAAATTGAAGGTGGGCTGAGCCCATAATGAGGGTGAGTGTGCGCCAGTTTGAAAAAAATGAAAATGGGTTGAGACCATGATGCGGGTGTGTGTGTACAAGTTTAAGTACGTCTATGTACAGCTTGTACGTGTCACATATGGAGGTGGGTATACCTTATGATCAAATGACCATCTGCCTTTATACGATTTGTGAGCAGGGGTGTACCGAAGCAACGCTCTGTATTGTTTTCAATGGTGTCGTTATCCATCAAGTCGTGACTGAGACAAATCATCGTTTCGGTCAGTCAGCAATGAAACATATGATCTGTTCACATTTTGTCATTTCTACAAAAAATTCTTCACATTTTGTGTCTTATGTATTGGACTGCAATGTTGTATTTTTTCACATCTAGAGGTATAAGTCAACAAAACTTTGCTTGGACATGAAGAGTATGTTCCAAAGTCATTGTACTTATGTTTTCCTATTAAATCCGGGAACATCCTTGCATTATTTAGCTAGTCGATAAGAACTACTACATCACAACAACTTTGAGTGGTTGTTCGGTAGAGAAACATGCATACTGATGGCACCATTTTATATATTATGACATCAAAATATCCATAATAAATTTTGAAAATAACTAATTAGACATGCTATGATATGATGAAGTATCGTGGAGAAAATGAATCAAAGCACATAACATTTTGGGAGTTTTCATGCGACTTTTCATTTAACCCACCATTTTGAAAACCTGATCTGGTTCGCCAAGCGAGTCAGATCTAGCCTAACTTGCCCAGAGATGCGGACCCTGGGAGGCTTCCGAAGAAGCACAAAAGGCATGTCGCGAGACACCGCACCATCACACCGCACGACCATGGTTGAGATGGAGGAGCAAGCAAAGCCGGCTTGGAAGTAACGAGTTTGGGCTGTCCTGATTAGGCCGATGTCATTGCAGATCGTAATCAATTTTTTTATCTTATGTGGTTTGACAAAATGGCTGGCAAGGACGGAATGGAGGAAGTGTTGTCATGGGGCGTGGAACAAGCAACAACTTTGACCAGAATAACAGAATAGTTTTTTTAATACAATCGCACATCCTCACATAAGCATATACACTTATTCTTATTAACACATGCAGGCACACGTTACCTCTCCGAGCATCTCCAAGATACTAAAGTGGCACCACATCTTAGAATAGACAGTTATCACAAACACCTTATAGTCGACGGGAACGCCTGCTCTAGACTTTCAGTGAACGAATATTGCCGAAAAGTCGGAAATAAATCTAGAAATGTGCGAGCACTAGTGTCAAGTTTAGGACGTAAACCCCGATGAGCCCATTTTGAACGGAATACTTATTAATGACATTGGACAGGTTACTTGCCAAAATTTTGTATAACAATAAGGCTAGTCATAGTGGGAGTAACTTAGCTAGTAACATAACACATTTCAAGAAAATTCTGCTTATGTGGCAAGTAATTAATGAGATGTGGTAACATAATATGTTACTGTAACATAGCGCTTTTCAAGACAAGATGAGTCTACGAGCTAATAAATGAAGCCATCTATGATACTACTATAACTTAGACTAGTGTCATATGCATGACACTAGTCTAAATTACTCCCCATTATGACCAGCCTAAGACACAAAAGCTTGGACCGGGACTCTAGAGAAGTTGACCATTTATATTATGGAATAAATTGCTGATGCCAACAGCTGGCAACAGCGTAACGGCTGATTAGTTTAAGTCTCCATCACATGGCAAATCAAGTGATATCTGACATAGTGCACTGAAAGGTTGACTTGCGTTTTTGTCCATGTCCTGGAAATTCCACGCATTCTTTAGCTCGTCGATGAGTACTACAGCACAACAACTTTGAGTCGTTCTGAGAAACTGAGATCATATAATAGAATATCCCTAGCCGATCTTGTAAAATTTAGAATAATAAATGGCTGAGTATTCATTAGAGGAGTATTTTTCCTTCTCTAATTTTTTGTCATTTCTAGCCTATCCCTAACATTTAACGGAGTTTACAATTGACTCATGTATTTCGTCGAACACTTGGTATGCCTCTGCGGTGAGCGGCGGCGATGGTGACAACACCGGTGCTGCTGCGGCCTCTCCCACTCCTCCTACTCCAACGCCACCAGCATCCATGCTTTGACGGAGAAGGTGGAGCCGTGGCGTGTGAAGCTGCAGTCGGTGGTCCCTGAGGAGTGCATGGTGGTGTGGTACATCCGGACGGAAAAAAATCCTATACGACCAGGCCGTATATGTCTACACTGGAGATCCACTTCTGCATCTGACACGTGTCATACCGAATCTCAAAGCAAGAACCATCGTTTCCAACTTGCAGCCCACTCCGATTCCCACGTTTAAAAAAACATCCCCATCTCTTTACATTTCACCGGCGATAGCGCAGCTCCGGATGAAGAAACATACGCACCAGCCAGCAGCCTCTATGCCCACAGATAGCTCCTCCACACCAACAGGGACAAACAGGGCGGTGCCCGAGCTGGGTCGCCGACGAACATGGCCGCTGCTTCCGACAAGGATGGAGTACCACGGGAAAGGGACTTAGCACCAGCATCAAGGAACATATCCGCGGTTGGACGGGACACGAGTTGGGCATCGATGAGCGTCTTCGTTACACGGAGAGGATGGCTTCGAGGAACGCATCGGCGGCGAGCGTCCCTGGCGAACTTGGCGTCGACCAACGTCGCCGTTACCGGCGAGGATTGCTTTAAGGTGTTAAAATAAATTCGAGGCACTCCCTCAATCTACCAAGGAACAAGCAATCACACACACAAGATACCGAGATTTGTTAATGAGGTTCACCATCATGGCTACATCCCCTGGACTTGACTATAGACGCTTCTCCCCTTGACACCGTCACAATACCGCACCCTGGGCGCCGGCACACGCTGCCAGCTCCCCCGCACGCCGGTGCTATTATATTGGCATATGTTACATCGTGTGTCTACCCCCGATATATATGAGAGGTCTAGGATACCAGTGACCTATTAAGACACAACTGTATCCTGTTTACACACAGTTCAAATCCAAGTCCAACTGTAATCTATCTTGTACAATAATATTCGACACAACTCTAACAAACTCCACCTTGACGAATATTCTCCACCACCTTAGATTCATCCATGCGTCGAACCTCCATTACATTGGACTTGAGATACACCATGAGCACCCCAGCTACTCCCAGACTCAATGTGACTCCACCTCCAACTATAGTCCCTTCTCGTCTTCTTCACAGACAAAACTCGAGCAAAATCAAGTTCCGCATTACCCTACTTTGTGCTCCCAAACTTCCGGAGTATCTGTTCAACGTCATCACAGACCGACCACTGACCTGCGTGAAAGTGAACAACTCACATATTGGATGTCACATATAAGAGTTACTTGAACTCACCGCTCTTTCTTGACCGTCTGTCTGAAACTTGAAGGAATTTCACGGTCGCCCTGAGTCAAATCAGTAGTTGTCTCAACCTTGTTCCGGATAGTCTCTGGCATGTCCCACAGCTATAGCCTTCCGCCTCCTTCTGTATTTATCATCCACAATTTGTGTGCACTGAACACCACAGAATATACGGCCATGTACTCTCTTAGCTTTTGATAATTTCGGACTTTCCGCCACTTTCTCAGATTCTTCATGGTCAACTCCTGTCCATCAACCGGCACCCATAGACCCAGTCACCAACTTGAATCTGGTACTCGTCAACATTGCTTCAGCATCCTCTGCACAATTTGCCTGACCACATGTCTGACCACCAGTGTCTTGGCCCGTCGTTGTGTCCCGTGCTTACCGCACGCCTCACTGCTATCACCACATCGAGCCTCTGCTATCCTGATCGAGTCTCTAGGGCCGCGGACCCACACCATTCAAACCCCTACTGGAGAGAGCCACCGATCATCACCGACCGATGCCGAGTATCACGTCTCCATCAGACCACTAGGCCCAGTCCGATAAACGTGTCTCTCGCTATCCGGCTAAAATAGGCTTCTACTCTCCATGCATTTACGTTGTAGCCCCTCAATCGGCACAGAGTGAAGTCATTCATCAGACTCTAGTTCCACCTTCAGCATGACTCCATGGTGGTTGTACATGCCACCCTACCATGCCCTGTCGACTCCAAGCTCTCATGTGCACCGTCTTGAATCAACCCCACGCCATGGTCTGTCGTAGCCGCACAAGCCCTCAGGCCTGCACCACTTGTTTCCACGCCCCAGAAGTTGGCCACCATTAGCATCACGCTCATATGCCGTCGTCGCTGAAATCACTGCAATCTTCTGCTTTGACCAACATCCATGTCAGTCCATCAGACAATCCAGTTCGACCCAGCCGAAATTATCCGACTGCAATCCATGCTCCACCCTGCGTCTTGTCCGCCCCGCACTTCTCCGTGCATTGCTTGACGCCCTGTGTATGCATGATCTCTGCACACGCACTCTGGGCTCCACGACCCTGTGTGTGTCGCTAACCTGCAAACCTCGTGGTAGAACCACGTGCAATTAGCAATTACCTCCAAAGAAAATTACTTCCTGTAGCTCCCGTAGGTGTGCTTAGCATGTACCCCCACACCTCCGAATGCCTTTTGTTGTGGACGTCGATAACTGCCACACGTGTGGCAGGAAAGAAGACGTATCATACGTCTCTAATGCAAATAGATTGCCACGTCATCACATGCATGCATACTAGAATCTTTTTGGATTTTCAGTTTTTAAAATATTTTATCTCTTAAATGAAAAATCCGATTGAAGATCCGTTTTCACCATTAAATCCTTCGCGGCGAGATCTTCAAAACTGGATCTCATATCGATATATTTCGGCAAAAAAAAAAATTTGGTTAAAAGTTGCCATGTTTATTGCACATGAATTACCATGATATTTACACTGAAGTTGTCATGATATGTTTCAACTATTTTCTTTTACATTTAAAAGTAAATTTTAACATATTATAAAACGGAGATTAAGAAACTAGACTTGCCATGCACCATAAACTAAAATTGCCATGATACATGCACTTAAAATTGCCATGGTTCAATAAAAAAATATTTTCATGGTCAAAATACTGGAATTGCCATCATAAAAAACTAAAATTGCCATGATCTACAAACTAAAAATGCCACGATATCCAATTCCCGTGTACTTCATGCACGCCCTTACTCGCCGAGACGCTCAATCGCCAGTATGCAATACGTCGCTGCCGCTTGTGCTTACGGTCAGATTCGTTCCATGCCCTGCTGCCTTGGCCTGCACGCCGATTGAGCTGCTCGCCGCTGCTGCATGCAGACTCCTGCTACTCCCATCTGCATGCCTTGGCTGCCGGACCGATATTCCGCGGCCTCACTCCGGATCGCCCGCGCCTCATCATGATGTGCCTGCACCCGTTGCTGCCGTCATTCCAACATGATCTAGCTGACACGTTTTTCATCATTTCCGATCGCTTCTCCATACTCTAGAACAACAATCCGCAACCTTCTTAAACCTTGCTCATGAAATCACTTGTTAAAATAAATTCGAGTCACTTCGTCGATCTACCGGGGACCGAGCAATCACACGTACAAGACACCGAGATTTTTTAACGAGGTTCATCATCATGGCTACATCCCTGAGGCTTGACTACGGACGCTCCTCCCCAGGACACCGTCACAATACCGCACCCTGGGCATCGGCACACGCCGCCAGCTCCCCCGTGTGGGATACCAGTGTCCTATTAGGACACAACTCGTACCCTGTCTACACATAGTCCAAAACCAAGTCTAACCGTAACGTACCTTGTACAATAATAGTTCACACAACTCTAACACAAGGAGCACATCGGCGGCGAGCGTAGCCGTTGCCAGCGACGATGGCGTCGAGGAGCGCATCGGCGGCGAGCGTCGCCATGCAGTCCGGTGTATCACGCCGGTTGCTGCAGAGTTTGGGGCTATAGAAATTGAGATTTGGCAAAGGAAAACGATGAGAAGAAGGGTTGTTTTTTTTAGGGAAACAGCAGGACTCTGCTGCGTATTTTTATTAATTTTAAATAAAAGAATACAAATAGTCCAAGTAAGAGAAAAAGAACTATACATCAAAACTAAAAAGAAAACCTAGGAAAGGTAAAAAGAACAAACATACATACATACAAGGAAAACAAGCAGCAAAAACACCCATCTGGACCAGCAAGTTATCTGAACATTGCAACCCAATCCGCCATGCCGGAATAATCCTGTCTTTTTGCTCTATGAGTGAGCCATTTCATCTCTTCTTTGAATTTGCGGCTGGAAGCATATAGGTTTGGAAGAATCTTTTTAAATATGAAATCATTCCCATCCGGACAGGGGAGTCGGTGGCGCTTTCACAGCACGTGCTGGCTGTGTTCGTGCTGATCACCGTCGCCCGACTTCAGCGATCAGTGCACGAACTACCAGGGCAAGCTATTACGCATCTATGATGGGCGCCTGGAGTTTGCCGGCCACAACTGGGCCACACTTTGGCCCAAGACCGGCAAGTAGGAGGTGAGGATGATTGCATGTTGAGGCTCACTGCGCTGTACAGTCTCATCGGCACCGACAAGCGGCTCCACCACATGGAACAAGGGTCGATGACGGCGGGGCTGACAATTATGATTGAGCAGGAAGTTGATTATGTCACCATTGCAAAGAACTTACATCTAGCCAGCCATATTGTTTGCCAATGGATGTCGTTATCTCGTGGCTCACATTAATCATCGCTCAGGCCAGTCAGCTCAATAAAACATATATGGCGAGCTCACATCTTGTCGTTTTTCTAACTTTTTCTTCACATTCCGTGTCTTATGTATTGGGGTGCAATGGTATATCTTTTTGCATCTAGAGGTATGAAACAACCAAATTTTGTTTGAAGCTGAATTGTTCGTTCAAAAGTCGATGCACCTGTTTTTCTCTATTAAATCCGGGAACAACCTTTTATTCTTTAGCTAGACGATGAGAACTACATCACAAGAACTTCTAGTGGTTGTTTGGTAGAGAAACATACATACTGATGCCACCCTTTTATATATTATAACATCAAAATATTCATGATAAAGTCTGAAAATAGCTAGTTAGATATGTTGTGGTCTAATGAAGTATCATGTAGAGAATCAATCAAAGCACAAATCATTTTGGGAGTTTTCATCCGCATTGTCCTTTTACACCACCATTTTGACGACCTAATCTGGTTCGGCCGAGCGAATCAGATGCAGTATAACACGCCGAGAGAGGCGGACCCCGGCAAGCTTCTGAAGAAGAACAAAAGACATGTCGCGAGGCACAGCACCACCCCACCGCACCACCGTGGCTGAGAGGGAAGAGCAACCAGAACCTGTATCAAAGTAATAAGTTTGGGCTGTCCTGACTTGCCGATGGCGAGAGCAGCTCATTATTTCTAGTTTTTTGGTAACTTCTGCAGTTAGACAAAATCCAATCGTTATTGCAAACATGGCCGGCAAGGGCGGAATTGAGGAAGAGCAAGCTGTTTTGGGTAGTGGAACAGCCAGCAGCTCGGACTAGAGTAACGGAATAATTAATACGGTATATAGTGACATGAGAGAGGTTACTTGCCACAATTCTGTATAACAAAGCAATTGCTTATTATATACTCTCTCTGTCTCAATTTACTTGACTTAGATTTGTCTAGATACAGAAATATTTAGACATGTTTTAGTGTTAGTACAGTATATAGTGACATGAAACAGGTTGCTTGCCACAATTTTGTATAACAAAGCAATTGCTTGTTATATATCTCTCCGTCTCAATTTACTGGACTTAGATTTGTGTAGATACAGAAATATTTAGACACGTTTTAGAGTTAAATACATCAATATCTAGACAAATCTAAGACAAGTAATTTGAAACAGAGGTTATATTCAGTAGGATTTGATTATATGAACATGAATATTTGTTACTAATTATATAGTGCGATGGTTTTCTTACTTTTATGATTGTTTGTTATTATTTACTAAGATTTGGTTATATTCAGTAATAATATAAGAACTGAAACTATATGTTCAGTAAATTGCATTAATGAACATAAACTTTTGAATTAATAATATAAGAACTAAAACAGAAAATACATGTAATCATAAAATATTTATTGAATATAAGTAGCATAATTGTCCCTCCATTTCTTAATATAAGTCTTTTTAGATATCTCAATGTGGACTACATACGGATGTATATAGACGTGTTTTAGACTGTAGGTTCACTTATTTTGGTCTGTATGTAATCCGTATTGGAATCTCTAACAAGACTTATATTTAGGAACAGAGGGAGTAGTTAAGGCACTTAAGTCTTTTTCCATGTATGTTGCATGTTGAGGTGGGGCTTTATCAATTCATAATTGTGTAATGAGGTGGTATAATTGCATGTTCGGTTAAATATGTTTGTGGGTATCAACTATTTAGTTTATAGGAAAATGATATGATACTTTGGAGCAGTTGGTCAAGTATATTATCAAATCAACTGCAGTTGCTAACAACTAGCGGCTCCATCATATCTCAATTGGTGCGTTGACAGTTAACTTGTGGTTTTTTTTCTTCATATCTGGGAACAACCACACATTCTTTAGCTCATCGATGAGAACTACAGCAAGAATACTTTGAGTTGTCGTTAGGTGAGAAACTGAGAACATATATTAGATGATAACGTAATTGTACTGGTCAAAATATTCAAGATAATTTCAAGGCGTGTCAAGAAACTAGTCAAGGTAATTGTATATGTGAGTTGCACGTTTGACATGTTTGCATTTCTTTGTTCCCTCTGTTCTAAATGGGTCTTAATTGGACCCTTATACTCCGCTAGGAAGAAAGGAAAAGAAAGCTACCTCATGTTTGAGTTTTGCCGGAGGCGGAGATACGGCTAGAGCATGTCCTGCTGTGGTGCCGTCGCTAATAGCAAGCTGCATTAATTTGAGGCAACATAGGAGGAAGCGAAGCCTTGGAGGATGAAACCAAAAATTCTTGACAAAAATGTCGGAATCGTTCATGGAGTTACATGAGACAAGTTCTATGACCACAAAATTACTAGGACCGGCCGGAAATCTAGAAGGCAATTGTTCATGTATATTACTGAATCAAATGCGGAGGACAATATTTGGAACAGTGTACGGATCTAAGGCTCTACCACAGAAAGGTAATCAGATGATATATACAAATTAACTTATATGAATTTTTATTCACAAATTAACTTAATGGCAAAGTGGTGCTATGACTGCTTTTGTCTCACGATATCAGAATGATATGTATTTGGAAAGAAAATTTGATTGCTAGAATGAGATTATGTACAAACGGATGGAGTACCTAAAGCATAACCCCCGTCTTCGCGTATTTTAGACCCCCAAGTAATCATTGTCGTATTTCTAATGGATGTTCACTACTCGAATCCACAACTTTGGTCAGTGCCCTGATGTTTGCCGAGTTCATTTTATTGCGATCTAGGCAAAGCAAGGCAAAGCCGAATTCTTGGTGCAAAAAACACAGCAAAGACCTAGCGCTCACAAAGGAAGATCTTTGCCGAGTACGCACACAAAAAAAAACTCGGCAAAGAAAAAAAAAAGCAAACTCCGCACTTTGCCGAGTACATGCGAGAAAGAACTCGGCAAAGGACTAACCATGTGTTCCTCCCCTCAGCGGCTGGTAGCGGGTTCCATTTACCGAGTGTCACCCAAAGCACGCTCGGCAAACATTTTTTAATTTTCTTACATAAAATGCAGAAAATGTTTGTCGAGTTCATGCTTTCTAGCGCTCGGCAAACACATGCAAGACCTCCTAGAGACTGACACGTCCAGAAGTCTTTGCTGACTTTCCTCTACTAGCACATGGCATAGACAAGCATGAGCTCATAGCGACTGACATGTGGAGCATTTGCCAGAGTGTAACACTGGGCAAATCTTTCCAGCAGGAGTATGGCAAAGGGCAACCAACTTGGAGGAGTTTTCACTCTACACACTTCCAAAAAAATTTGGAAGTTTTCTAGAACCTTTCATACTTTCAAAATATTGACCAAACTTTTTTGGATACCTATTAAGTATACCTTTCCGGAATTCCCAAAACGCTTCCGGGACCTGTTTCCGTTGCATTCATTGCTTGAGAGATCGATAATGATGAAGTAATTCGTTCTCGGTAAAAACAGGCAATTGTACTCTTTTGACTAACTAATGTAGGCACATGTTTTATTCTGTGAGGAAGGTAAATGTACGAAGTGACTAAAGTATATATGTACACATGCAACACAAAGCTTGGGTCACCACAAACATAATACACTACACCGAGCGAGGCGATCGTCTAGAACTTCCGAGACACGAACAATCATGTGTATGCGGCGGGCACAAGCCGCGGCTTGACGACGGCCTTGAGCGGGACGGTCTTGGGCAGTGCCAGCCCGAAGGTCTCAGCCATGTCCACCTTATCCTCTCCGTCTGGCAGCCGCCACTCAAATGCGTGCACCAGCATTCCCAGGAAGTACTGCACAAACACCATTCCAGCCAGCTTCCCAGCGCATATCCTTCTACCGGCGCCAAACGGGATCAGTTCGAAATTGTTCCCCATCGGGTCGATCTTGGCCGCCGGCCCGGATAGGAACCGCTCTGGCCGGAATTCCAAGGGATCCTCCCATGCGGCCGGGTCCCGCCCGATGGCCCAGATGTTGATGATGAGCCGCGTGTTGGCAGGGACATGGTGTCCATCGACCTCGCACTCCTCAAAGGAGAAGTGCGGGAGACTGAGCGGCGTGGAGGGGTGGAGGCGCATGGCCTCTTTGCATATAGCTTGCAGGTAGGGGAGGTTGGCAATGTCGGATTCCTCAAGGCGGCGGTCACGACCGATGACACGGTCCATCTCCTCTTGGGCGTGTGCCATGATAGATGGGCTTTTGATCATCTCCGCCATTGCCCACTCCACAATGATCGACGACGTGTCTGTGCCTGCCGTGAACATGTCCTGCAAGCATGCACGCACGGGTTTAAAATAAAACCCCAAGTGCTACTACGCGTTAAGTGTTTTCGTGTGAATGCTTGTATGTATTCAAGAGTGGACTATCTATCATGCACGGGATATCCAATATATGCGTCCACCTTTTATCGTGCCTCAGAAGACATGCAAACCAGTTTCTGTATTATGTATAACCACCTCACATATATCATCGTACCTCCTTTCTCCACACATTGTGGGAGATTGCTATGTAATGTACGTTATCCAATGCTTGAGAACACTGTCCTGCCGACTGCGTGGCCCCACTGGCCCACCGCTTCCAGTACATCTCTATATCTTTTTTTTATGGGTGAAGTACATCTCTATCTTACAAATGTCTTCTTTCTTCTTTTTTATCTAAATAATTTAGATGGCTGATAATATTTTTTGAAGCATATGTTTGATTTACATTCTGAACAACTGGGTTTATTCTAAAGGAGATATCTAAAACAAGACCAATATTGAATATATTCTTGCAATCTATTTTTTTTAAAATACAATAAAAATTTGACTATAATTTTAAATTAAAATTTTCAAGGTTCACTAACTTCCAGGGTTCACCACAATGTTTAATTGTGTTTTAAACTTTTAATGCAATTTTAACTTGAATTCTGCAAATTTATTTCTTTTATAAAATATAAATAGTATTTATCAATTTCCGTTCGAGCGTGCTACCCTATTTTCACTTTATGCGAACAACAATGTTTCATTGTATTTCAGTGTGGTTCAACCAGTTTTTGTTGGTTTTCATCAAGTAGGAGCTAAATTAAATGTCTCATATTTCTGTCCACTGGCCATATTATCTCGAGCTTGTTCCGCTGTATGCCACAAAGTTTTTATGTCTTCCAGTTGTACTCAGACCAATTTTGTTGGGTTTCGTTCTGTTTTGGAGCGCACTATAATGTTTCATTTTGTATGAGTGTGCTACCCTGCATTTACCTTGTTCCAGTGCTCACTATAACATTTCATTGTGTTTCATGTAGTTCGGGCCATTTCATCTAAATTGTCAAAGCATATTTAATATTGGGGTTTTTCTAAGATATCATGGGGAGAAAAGTCACATGTTCAAACGGAATATTTATCTGTGATTTATTTCAAGAAAATATGGGCCTTCCAAGTTTTTTTTTTCGAAATGGGCCTTCCAAGTTCAAGGCTGAAAATAAAATACGTGTACTAATTAGTAGGAGAGGAGCTATGTCCATAAAACCACCACAATACAGTCTGTCATTAGCAAAAAAAAAAAAAAACCGCCACAATATGTTTGGGTGACAAACTGCATCGGAAGCAACGTCATACGGTGGCAAAAAATACTGACGATAAATGTTAATTGCTTTGATGTCATTTCAGCGATTGCTTAGTTATATGAACGTCATACGGTGGCAAAAAATACTGACGATTCCACCAACAACATGGAAATATGTTTGATAAAAAAAGGAAATATGTTGCAGCAGTTTTTTCAATACTAGCCAGCTGTTGAGAACAAGAAGTGTAGGCGGGGTCGGGTGGGAGCTTACAGTGATGAGGCCCTTGATGTTGACCTCAGTGATGATCTCGCCCCCCTCCTCGTCGTTGATGGCACGGAGCTTGTCCACGAAGTCCAGGCGGCCCTCCCGGAGACGGTCCTCGGCCGTCGCGGCGTGCTCCGCCAGCAACTTGGTGACGAGCCCGTCGAACTGGATATGGATCCGGCGCAGCTTGGCCTGCACGCCTTGCAGGTCCAGCCACGACAGCGCCGGCACGAAGTCGCTGATGTTGAAGAGCCCCGTGCCGGTGAGGAGCGACACAATCATCTCCTTGTAGGTGTTGGACTCGTCGCCCTGCGTGTCGAACACCCGCTTGCTCACGGTGATCCGTCCCACGATGTTGGCAAGCGCGCACACGAGCATCTCCGGCACGACGACCGGTCGCTCGGCTTCCGTGGCCTCCAGGATGGCACGCAGGGTGCACCCGGCCTCGTCGCGGCGCACGCCTGCCCAGTCAGCCACCGCGCGTGCCCCAAGAAGGTGCACGCTCGACAGCTTCCGCATCAGCTTCCACTTGGGCCCGTAGTTGGCGAACACCATGTTCTGGCACCCGTACGACATGTCCTCCGCGCTGGCCACCGCCGGCCGGTTCGCGAACCGCTCGTCCAGCGCCTTCAAGAACGTCCGTGCGGCAGAGGGCGACGAGGCCACCACCACGCCGCAGGTACCCATCCTCAGGTACATGACCGGACCATACTTGCGCGCCAGCGTCAAGAGACCGGAGTGAGGGGCCGGGCCGATCAGCGGCAGCGCGCCGAGAACAGGGACTCCACGAGGTCCCGGTGGAAGCCGGCGGCCGGAGGCCGAGTTGGGGTTCAGGGAGCGGAGCGCTAGATGGAGTAAGAGGCACATGAAGGTGCAGCATATCACGAACGGGTCGGTGCACACAGCGGCGAGCTGCATGGTGGCGCGCGCTGTGTGAAGAGGAATGAATGTGGTAGAGCTCGCGGTTTGATCGCTAGCTAGGGGAGTATCTATCTATCTATTTATATATGTATCTATCTATTTATCTACACCTGTATACCTCTGTCAATCTATCTATCTGCCTATACCCCTCTCTCTATATATTACCTATACTAATTAGGAGCTCCTTAGAAATTCCAACGTTAATTAGAATTTACTAGTCGTACATCTACAATGGGACTAAGTTATTACTGTGTAGATTAATCTTCATAGAAAAGAAAAGAAAACCCACAAACCGACCCATAGGCTGTCAATTCGGGTAGTTTGGATGAATATATGAGTAGAAAGCCCACCATCTTGAAGCCGAAAAAATGGCCCAAAAGGCTCTCACGGATGTAAAAAAACCAGCCACGTTAAGCAGTCATACTGCCTCTCTCTCTCACGTCTCTCTCTTATTCTGTCCTGTTGCAATCGGATTCTCCTATTTCTCTTCCATAAGATATGTTTCTCTCTCGGATTGGAGGAATCTTTCAAAGAAAAGTCTATCCATCAGATTAACAAAAAATACTGGCGTTAGAGACATATCTCCAAGCCCAATCTCCTGATCCAACCCGATGCTCGCAATATCTCGGAGCCAATCTGCTTTCTAACTGTTGCTCTGTTTTTCGCAGAAAGGCCCACACATGCCCTCTCTTCATGTCGCCGCCGCACAGTTGGAGCCTGATCTATCGATGTCATGCTAGCTATCATGTACCAGGTCGATAGTTGTCTCCTAGATCAGCCGTAAGTCCGTCAACCATGTTGCTGCACGAGACTGCCAGCGCCGCCGCTGCCAGCAGCCCAATTAAGTTGCACATGCCACCAGTGTAGCCACTGCTATCACCGTGATTAGGCAGATCAGTTTTACTTATAGCAAAGGCACTTTGTTTATCAAATTTGCATCTCATGTAGTTTAGGTTTGTGGCCGATCAGTTATCTTCTTAATAACTGATGGATTGCTAATTCACGGCTTACTGGCACCTTTTAATATTCTCTTACTTTCATACAGGTGTTTATGGGCAATCTGCTATATCTTTAACAAGTCAGCAATAGTTCAAGAGAATTTTTGCAGCAGCCTTTAGTTAATTCTAGGTAATCACTTTTATTCTGATTGTATGTTTAGGCATCTTTTAAGCAGAGGCATTTTTCATGGTAGCTCCTACTGATTTTCTCTTTCATAAAAGATCGAACAATCAATAGCTAGAGAGCGTCCTTTTATTCTGTGGATAATACACACGTACACGCTCGATCAATTCAAGAATTAACTATATATAATTATATATACATATAGATAGGCATCAAATACAGATTTTGTTTTTGTACTTCCATAATTCATCAAATACAGAATTCACTCTATACAAATTCTATCTACCACTTGAGTTTTGTATGTTGTATGTAGTATTTATCAAATCGTGGAGTATATATGCATAGTATGTAGTATATAAAAAAGTTTAGGTAGTATATATACTAGTTTTTAGGTAGTATGCATCATATTTTGAGTATGCTCTTTTTACGTACAAATATATATGTATTTTTCAAATATAATAAAAATTGTGGGCCAACTTGCTATTTTTCATGTAACTCACTTTGGAATATGTTATATAAAATATATGAACATATTTATAATGATAAATTAGTATATATAACACTATATGGTAGCATATGAGACATGTGAAGTAGCTACGTTTGGGTGGTACGATGAATTTATATATGTATATATAGATACACACAAAAGCACACGAGCGTTGCTTCCTTTTTTAAAATGTGCAGCATGGACTGTCTGACAGGATCACAGGACAATGGCGCATCAATCAAGGTTGGTTAGCGCACGTGTGGTACATCATCAGTCGACTCTTTCATACATGTAGCATAAATCAGATCTTCCTAGTGTGGAAAAAAAATGCGTGTGTTGTGCTACAGTCCGCACGTGTCGCCAAGAGCATGTTGTAGGAGAAATTTCTCCTTTTATTCCACTTGATTCGACATGTGTCCATGCTGTTAGCTTAGTGAACATTTTTTAGCTTCTTCAGATTTTATTTTATAAGGATTGTTTTCAGACTTTAATACGGTTGTTTATCCAAAAACGGCTGCTAAGAGTATATAATTGGCGGTGTACCTTACTATAAATAAAAATAGTCTTTCAAATATACTACCCTTCCACAGAAATATTGGAATTGCCATTTGGGCTAGAAAACTTCTAGCGTAGATGATACTAATTCTACCCTTGTTGTGATCATATATTTTATAGTTATGTTGGTTAATCAACAACTCTAATTCTTCGAGCATGTCATGCAGGGCGCGTCCGGCCTCGTCGCGGTGCAGGCTCGCCCAGTCTGCGACTGCGCGCGCCCCGAGAAGGTGCATGTTCGACAGCTTCCGCATCAGCTTCCACTTGGGCCCGTAGTTGGCGAACACCATGTTCCCGAACCCGTACGAGACGTCCTCCCCGCTGGCCACCGGCGGCCGGTTCGCGAACCGCTCGTCTAGCGCCTTCAGGAACGTCCGTGCGGCCGAGGGCGACGACGCCACCACCACACCGCAGGTACCCATCCTCAGGTACATGATGGGACCATACTTGCGTGCCAGCGCCGCGAGACCGGAGTGAGGGGCCGGGCCGACTAGCGGCAGCGCGCCGAGGAGGGTGACGCCACGAGGTCTTGGTGGAAGCCGGCGGCCGGAGGCGGAGTTGGGGTTCAGGGACCGTAGCGCTAGATGGAGTAAGAGGCACAGGAAGGTGCATCATATCACGAACGGGTCAGTGCAGTGCACAGAGCGGCGAGCTGCATGGCGGCGCGCGCTGTGTGAAGAGGAATGAACATGCTAGAGCTCGCGGTTTGTTCACTAGCTAGCGAAGTACTATTTCGTAATGTTATGTACGGATCCACTTATGTATGTCTTTCTTTTCTTAGATTATGCATGCCAAATGTCAATGTTGAGGGACAAGTGGACAACCTAGCATCTATCTATTATATACTAACTAGCAAAAAGGTCCGTGCGTTGTAACGGGACAAAAAAAATCCTCTCATACCTCTACCCGTGTCAGTTGGACAAACTGTGCATGGCCGATTGGTGGGTTACGAGATCAAACCCTGCCATCGGTTATTTTATTTTTTGCCAACTCTTCGGACGTAGGCCGCAGTGCGCCGTCAGGTGAGCTTCTTTCATTGGGCCAAAACGGGTGGCAAGTAACAAAACCAAATAGTGTACATGAAATTAATTAAAGCGGGACCAAATAAAGCAGGACGAAATCAAGAATATCACCTCCCTTTAATAGTAGGTATAGATATAGATATAGATTATTAAGACAAAAGACAAATAAGGCATCATGTTCGTCCACACAAATTTAATTATCAAGACCGTTAATTTCTCAATATAAACGGCTCAGATTTAAAGATATTACGTTACATATAAATACTATATGTACGTGCATATACGATGCATCTACGATGGAATTTGTACAATCACCATCATATAGAAGGACACATACAAGCTTGAGACTAGGCAACCAATACAAAAAATCCAATCTCATGTACGTGTACTAATAGGATAGTAGCCACTTACTGGGGAAAAAAACCGGAACTAAGAAAAGAGCAACAAATCTTCCGTACGTACGTGCGTGCGTCGCCAACAGGAGTCCGCTTTGCATAGGAATTATCTTTTTTTTTAGTTGGGTTCACATAGGAATTCTATATGGCCCTAATACAAGTCATGTCATCCAGATTGGAATTTTCAAAAAGAGCAATATAATCTTCCGTACGTGTGCATAGCTAACAGGAGAGTTGTCCTATTCAGAATAAAAAATTTTAAATCTATACATGCGCAGATACTCATACGTACACACATACACTTGCTTCTATGAACACACTACACACACTTTACCACTAAGAGAACCTCCAAGAAACTGAGCTGACACATCATTTTAAAATTGTCGAAGTTGCCACAAACATCTTTGTAGTCCATGGAAAAGTCTCCTCCCACTGATTGTGCAATGCTAGCAGAACGAAAATAAATCCAGAAAAATGCGACCACCAGTGCGCCAAAAGAGTTTTCAATCATATAATTTTGAAGTAACAAATTTTTTTAGTCTAATTTATAGCAGCGCATACTATAATTTAACTTTGATAATAGATTATACAAATTCAAATTGTTTATATGTGACAAATAAATATACCATTAAATTCTTATTCGGCAAAAGTTCTTAGTGGTATTAATTTGAAGTCATAGAAAACAAACAAAGTATACATTTAGTCTAATTTACGGTCAAGGTTGTATTTTAGAATGGGTGCACGAGGGAGTAAGAAATTTAAAGCAACAATCAGGTGATGTTATAGGAAACCAGACAGACGTCATTCCCTATTGCACACTATGATATCACCAATGATGCCAGCAAATCTATACTTTTTTATTTGAAGATATGTATTCTATAATATCTATTATCTAACTGATAAATGTAATCTCAATTACCTAAATGATAAATACATGTGTAACAACAATGTGTTCCGGGATATCTTCTAAGCAGAATTCCAAGCGCATATTCTACTTCATCATAGACAAAAATGCTTTAAAAAATTATATCTTCCCCTAGATGGAAGTGACCTATATCGCCAAGGAAAAGGAAAATACAATCTTCTTATGCTCACCGCAGACGCACCTCTCCTAACTATGGAGTTAGCAAAGGGGTATCTCAATCCATCCTCTCTTTTTACGAGGATCATAGGAATTGGGATAACCTTGGGCTCTTCCCGCGCCCTTTCAGGGTTCTTGGTTATCACTTGGCTATTCGCTCCATTCCTCTTCAATCCATCAGGATTTGAGTGGCAGAAAATAGTAGATGACTGGGATGACTTCTTTTCTTTCTTCTGAAGTCAGTGTGCTTCTTTGGGTTGTGTGAGAGTAAAACGGGATTCATACAAGTACAGCCTATAGCCCAATAACAGTAGCATCAAGATGTCCATGGTTTGACTTGAGTACCGCATCCATGCCTTGGCAGTTAGGGTATGCCAAAACGACCAGTTGAACAGAATTCATAATAAGATACGGGTTTCAATGTGAATTTGCTCTGTAGTGATCAGTGACAAGATCGAACACATCCACCACCAAGTAGAGGCGACGAGACAAGCGCGTCAGGCAGCGAAGTCAGCCAATTTGGCAAAAGGAATCATTATGGAAGCAAAAAGATTTCATCTTGATGCTTCACACAAGCAACAAGGTTTGAGCTGAGATGGGCTAACTGCAAAAATAAAAATAATTTGGAATTTCAAAATATGTGTATTGTAAAAGAATTATCTAATGAAGCGTAATCATTTTGTTATTTCTTGTATGACCAAGGAAAAGTTATTTACAGGTCCACTACAAAAGGACCACGGAATATCAACACTTGATTTGTACAAGTATTACAATTTGACGATGTTTCCATCGGATGGCAACTAATGTATGAAATAATGTTCTTAAGCTGATTGTTATAGTATAAATATATCCAATAGCAATAATAGTAATTCAAATAGAATTAAAGTTTACCTCGCCAAGGAATAGTAGTCAAACATGTACAGATACATATATGGAAAAGCATATACATTCCATTTGATATCTAGCTACACAAATGCACATGAGGATTTTACATGAAGTATGCAAATAATCACTTCAAGACCTCTTTCCAGCAATCTGACAAAAAGAAGCTCTATCTATTACATCATTCTATTTATAACATACATTTTCTATGGTGCTATAATGGAATATCTCATTGAAGTATAAGTTTCATATAAAAATCTAATTTGAAATGTATACCAAACAATGAAAAGTCTATATGTGCAAATGTGGTGGCCGCCCTCAGATATATCCCTTTTTTAGAAAAAGTAACTACATACACTTTCGTGTATGATTTGGTATAGAGTAAAAATTAAATTAAAAATCCAGAATTAACTTATTATAAACATTAGTGGTTGGTTTTATTGAATACAAATGTATTTTGTACTAAAATTCCAAAAAAGAAGAATAAACCTGTCATGAATACACATCGGACTTGGCACAATCAAACAGATACAAGAATAAATAAAATATAGGGCTACTACACTACCATAGAGATGTGCCTCTCAACTACAAATGGGGGATATGCTGAGTAAATTACTATGAATCAGAATTAGACTTCACATCATGAATGAACTTTGCATCATGAACGAACTTTACAACATTTTCCTTGTTTTTGAAGAAATTAATAGAACATCATTGTCCAAAAATCAATAGGAAAATTTCCGGATAAAACAACACATACATACTTAGCAAATGTGGCCACAAAAAGGAGTCTCTGAATCATAACAAAACATGCACACACAATTTTAAAAATCACAAGAATATGAAATGATTATTTAAAAACACAAAAATATTATAATAAAAATAGTTTAAAATGAATATAAGTTGTAGATAAAATCTCTAGCCATAGAAATGCGTGGGTCACCGCTAGTTTTAACTACACTAATAAAATGTCGAAGATCTACAAATACAACAATGAGAACAAACACAACTAAAATCAACATTAACTAAGAGAAGTGAGGTGTGCTTACCGGGCCGGAGTCGGACGGCGGGCTCGACGAGGCCGAGGTCGATGGTGGAGGCATCCGTGGACGGCGAGTTCGATGGAGACGAGGTCGACGTTGGATGCGGAGGAAGGCGTGGGCGACGGTCGCGGGGAAGTAGTTCGAGGACGTAGCATTGCACAGCAACGCCGACGAACTTCGAGGTAGGGATGAATGGCGCGGGTGACGGGTAAGGATGGGTCCTCAACGCCATTCGAGGCGACGGACCGTGACCTCGCTGGTGGCAACGGACGACTCCACAATGCAGGCGACGGCGAGACAGAGGGGAAAAAGAGATGTTTGCGTTTGGGATGACACTACACCACAACCCTTGATTGGGGTCAATTAACTACAGGGAGAAATACCATCATAAAGGAAAACCATCTGCCCAGGATTATTCTACTGCCGGCAGAAGTAACCAATGGCAGATGAACTATCGGCTGAAGTCAAACAACAAGGGCATTCAAACTAACGACAAAGATACTCGTTTCCCAGGACACAATATGTACTGGCACACCTAAACTATGGCATATTATTTGGTGGGGACTACCTGTGGGGCCAAACCAAAATATTATTGGCCTAGGCGCTGGATAGCATGGGAGAGCACACGTGATGCGATTTTTTCGCTCCAAATGAGCAAAATCCCCAAACTCCAAGTCAGACCGAAATCCCGAAACCGACCACCCTCACCTAGCCTCCTCCTCGAGCACACTCCACTGCCGCCGCCGCTGCCCACCCTGCGTGGTTGTCGACCGCCCTCCGTCACACTCTAGTGCCAGCTTCCTCCTCGACCACGCCGCTGACCACCATTCGCCACACCAAATGCTACTCCACCCGGACCATGCCGCTGAGCACCCTCCGCCACCCCAACCACCATTAGCCGGACCTCTAGCAACGCCCAAGAAACACTAACTAAAACACAAAAACACAATCATAACAATAGTATATTGTGTGCACACACAAAAAATAAAATGAGAACCATTGGATTGTCTCCCAACAAGCCCAACAAGCACTTTCTTTATAGCCATTAAGATAGGCTTCAAATTTTATTGAAGCTCCCACAAAAGATAATAATTGGAACATAAAGAAAGCATCATGTTGCATGTCAAAAACACATTTAAGTATAACATACTTCCTATGCATAGGCATTTTATAAGCAAACAAATTATGGAGACAAGAAATATCTAGCATATGCAAGGAGGAAGAAAAAAACATTGACGATCTCAACATGAAAATTTCTATAACCATATTTCCTCTATCATAATAATTACATGTAAGATCATAATAAAATTTAACAATATAACTATTACATGAAATTTTATCTTCCTGGCCCACATGCATAAAAGTCTTATAATCTTCTAGAATAGTGGGTTTAACATCAACTAAAGTCATGACCTCTCCAAACCCACATTTATCAAAATTTTCATAAGATTGAATATTCTCCAAATATGTGGGAGTCTTTCTACCAAAAGTCGACACTCTTCCAAACCCACTTTCAATATTATTGCAAGCATTATTATCAATAAAATATTCATCATGGAGCTTAAATAAATTTTCAAGATCATAAGAAGCATTATCGCCCCAATCATGATCATTACAATAAATAGTGGACATAACAAAATCATCATCCCCATGCTTGTAGCTTTGCATATCATTTGCACACCTGGAATTTGTAAAATTTATAATAACAT
Organism: Triticum aestivum; assembly: GCF_018294505.1. Taxonomy (NCBI): domain Eukaryota; kingdom Viridiplantae; phylum Streptophyta; class Magnoliopsida; order Poales; family Poaceae; genus Triticum; species Triticum aestivum. The sequence goes on along the minus strand of NC_057809.1, from coordinate 2,669,456 downwards.
TACTGCAATCATGCTTTTCTTTCAAGGAGCTATCAAGTGTGGGTGCAATAGCAATAATTTCATTTTTAACATAAGAAACTGCAGCAAGTTCATCTCCATAAGCATCATTAATATTGGCATCATGGCCATAAGAATAGCAAGCATCACGTTCATAAAAAATGGATATTTTAATCAAATCAATGGGATCATAATTATGTATAGTTTCCTGCATATCATTATTCTCTTCCAAAGGAGCAGACATTCTCTCCATAAATGCATTAACATTGGCATTAGAAGCATAGTTTTTATAACAATATTTGAGTATGGAAATTATTTCAGATTTGTGGAGAGTAGCATCATACATTTTAATCAAAGAAGCAACTTTAATAAGCACCCTTAAATGAAACAAATTCTTCAATGTGTTCAATATCACAGTAATTATAAACACGCTTGGCATAGGAAGATAAGATTTCATTATCATTAAACTCACATAGGTAGGGAAGGTGTTTTTTAGGGTTCTCAGAACAACAAGTAAAATCATATATTACACAAAGATTCCAAGCATAGCATAGCATAGCAATCAATTTATTTGATTCCATAAGAGTTTCCCTCTTTGAGACAAATGGTAAAGCACAAAATAAGCATACTCATCTAATGATTTCCCCTCAACTAAACTAGTTGGACTGTCAGCACGAGCACAAATGGATCGAATATGATCGAAGTAGAAAACTTTAAGTGAATCAATAGTCATCCTAAATTGTGTTTTCATTTTCTGTTTTTTAGTGTTCACATGAAGGCAAAAAAACAACCAAGCAAGCAAACTAGCAAACAAAAAATCGTGTTTTTGTAAAAAATGTTTTAGAAGTGAAGGAGATGAAAACGAGAGGTGAATGGCTACTAAAAGGCAAATGAAAGAAAGAGCATGCAGATGATAGTTTATGCGAATGTACTTGATAGGTTTTGGTGATGTCTCTCCAGCAACTGCGCCAAAAATTCTTCATGCTACTTGTGAGCTGCATTTTAATTTCCTTGAAGAGGAGAGGTGAAGGAAATATGCCCTAGATGCAATAATAAAGTTGTTATTAATATTTCCTTATATCATGATAAATGTTTATTATTCATGCTAGAATTGTATTAACTGGAAACTTGATGCATGTGTGAATACATAGAGAAACAGAGTGTCCCTAGTATGCCTCTACTTGATTGGCTTGTTAATCAAAGATGGTTAAGTTTCCTAGACATAGACATGTGTTTTCATTTGATGAACGGGATCAAATCATTGGAGAATGATGTGATGGACAAGACCCATCCGTTAGCTTAGCACTATGATCGTTTAGTTTGTTGCTATTGCTTTCTTCATGACTTATACATGTTCCTATGACTATGAGATTATGCAACTCCCGAATACCGGAGGTACACTTAGTGTTCTATCAAACGTCACAACATAACTGGGGATTATAAAGATGCTCTACAGGTGTCTCCGATGGTGTTCGTTGAGTAGGCATAGATCGAGATTAGGATTTGTCACTCCGATAGTCGGAGAGGTATCTCTGGGCCCTCTTGGTAATGCACAACACTATAAGCCTTGCAAGCAATGTGACTAATAAGTTAGTTGCGGGATGTTGCATTACGGAACGAGTAAAGAGATTTGCTGGTAACGAGATTGAACTAGGTATGATGATACCGATGATCGAATCTCGGGAAAGTAACATACCGATGACAAAGGGAACAACGTGTGTTGTTACCCGGTTCGACCGATAAAGATCTTCGTAGAATATGTATGAGCCAATATGGGCATACAGGTTCCACTATTGGTTATTGACCAGAGAGATGTCTCGGTCATGTCTACATAGTTCTCAAACCCGTAGGGTCCGCACGCTTAACGTTTGTTGACGATATAGTATTATATGAGTTATGTATGTTGGTGACCGAATGTTGTTGGGAGTCCCGGATGAGATCACGGACATGACGAGGAACTCCGGAATGGTCCGGATATAAAGATTGATATATGGGATAATAGTGTTTGGTCTCCGAAAGGGGTTCCGGATGTTTCCCGAGAACACTTTATTTGGGCCAAAGGGGAAAGCCCACAAGGTTTTTGGAAAGCGCAAAAGGAAGTTTTGTGGAGTCCAGGGGACAGACGCCAGGGTCCCTGGTGTCTGGGTACAGACGCCAGGAACCCTGGTGTCTGGCCCTGGAGTCCAAGAAGGACTCTTGCCTTTCGGATGAAACCGACTTTGTGGAGGCTTTTACTCCAAGTTTAGACCCCAAGGCTCAACATATAAATAGAGGGGTAGCGCTAGCACCCAAGACACATCAAGAAACACGAAGCTGTGTGCCGGCAACCCCGTCCCCTCTAGTCTATCCTCCTTCATTGGTTTTCACCAACATCGTCACCACGCCGTCGTGCTGCCGGAACTCATCTACTACTTTGCCCCTCTTGCTGGATCAAGAAGGCGAGGACGTCATCGAGCTGAACCTGTGCTGAACGCGGAGGTGCCGTACGTTCTGTACTTGATCGGGGCGGATCGTGAAGGTGTACAACTGCATCAACCACGTTTATAAACGCTTCCACTTTTGGTCTACGAGGGTACGTAGACACACTCTCCCATCTCGTTGCTATGCATCTCCTAGATAGATCTTGCGTGATCGTAGGAATTTTTTTGAAATACTGCGTTCCCCAAAAGTGGCATCTGAGCCAGGCCTATACGTAGATGTTATATGCACGAGTAGAACACAAAGGAGTTGTGGGCATGCGTATATACATATTGCTTGCCGTCACTAGTTGTTTCTTGATTCGGCGGTATTGTTGGATGAAGTGGCCTGGACTGACATTAAATGACCGCATTCATGAGACTGGTTCCACCGACGTGCTTTGCACACAGGTGGATGGCGGGTGTCAGTTTCTCCAACTTTAGATGAATCGGATTCAATGAACAGGGTTCTTTTTGAAGATCAAAAAGCAATTACTATACCGCGTTGTGGTTTTTGATGCGTAGGTAAGAACGGTTCTTGCTAAGCCCGTAGAAGCCACGTAAAACTTGCAACAATGAAGTAGAGGACGTCTAACTTGTTTTTGCAGGGCATGTTATGATGTGATATGGTCAAGACGTGATTTTATAAATTGTTGTATGAGATGATCATGTTTTGTAACACGGTTATCGGCAACTGGCAGGAGCCATATGGTTGTAGCTTTATTGTATGAAATGCAATCGCCATGTAATTGCTTTAATTTAGCACTAAGCTGTAGCGATAGTCGTGGAAGCAATAGTTGGCGAGATGACAACAATGGTACGATGGAGATCAAGGTGTCATGCCGGTGTCGATGGTGATCATGACAGTGCTTTGGAGATGGAGATCAAAGGCACAAGATGATGATGGCCATATCATATCACTAATATTGATTGCATGTGATGTTTATCTTTTAGGCATCTTATTTTGCTTAGTACGATGGTAGCATTATGAGATGATCCCTTACTAAAATTTCAAGGTATAAGTGTTCTCCTTGAGTATGCACCGTTGCAACAGTTCTTCATGCTGAGACATCACATGATGATCGGGTGTGATAAGCTCTACATTCACATACAACAGGTGCAAGCCAGTTTTGCACGTGCAGAATACTCGGGTTAAACTTGACGAGCCTAGCATATGCAGATATGGCCTCGGAACACTGAGACCAAAAGGTCGAGCGTGAATTATATAGTAGATATGATCAACATAGTGATGTTCACCATTGAAAACTCCTCCATCTCACGTGATGATCGGACATGGTTTAGTTGATATGGATCACGTGATCGTTTAGATGACTAGAGGGATGTCTATCTAAGTGGGGAGTTCTTAAGTAATATGATTAATTGAACTTAAATTTATCATGAACTTAGTCCTGATAGTATTTGCATATCTATGTAGTAGATCAATTGCTCACATATAGCTTCCCCGTTTTATTTATGATATGTTCCTAGAGAAAACTATGTTGAAAGATGTTAGTAGCAATGATGCGGACTAGCTCCGTGATCTGAGGATTATCCTCATTGCTGCACAGAAGAATTATGTCCTTGATGCACCGCTAGGTGACGGACCTATTGCAATAGCAGATGTAGACGTTATGAATGTGTGGCAAGCTCGGTATGATGAGTACTTGATAGTTTAGTGCGCCATGCTTTACGGCTTAGAACCGGGACTTCAAAGACGTTTTGAATGCCATGGAGCATATAATATGTTCCAAGAGCTGAAATTGGTATTTCACACTCATGCCCGAGTCGAGAGGTATGAGACCTCTAACAAGTACTTTGCCTACAAGATGGAGGAGAATAGCTCATCTAGTGAGCATGTGCTCAGAATGTCTAAGTACTACAATCACATGAATCAAGTGGGAGTTAATCTTCCAGATAAGATAGTGATTGACAGAGTTCTCTAGTCACTATCACCAAGTTACTAGAACTTCGTGATGAACTATAATATGCAAGGGATAACAAAACGATTCCCAAGCTCTTCGCGATGCTGAAATTGGTGAAGGTAGAAATCAAGAAAAAACATCAAGTGTTGATGGTTGACAAGACCACTGGTTTCAAGTAAAAGGGCAATGGAAAGAAAGGGAACTTCAAGAAGAATGGCAAGCAAGTTGCCACTCCCGTGAAGAAGGCCAAAGCTAGACCTAAGCCTGAAACTGAGTGCTTCTACTGCAAAGGGAATGGTCACTGAAGCGGAACTACCCCAAATACTTGGCGGATAAGAAGGGTGGCAAAGTGAAAGGTATATTTGATATACATGTTATTGATGTGTACTTTACTAGTGTTCACAGTAGCCCCTAGGTATTTGATACTGGTTCAGTTGCTATGATTAGTAACTTGAAATAGGAGTTACAAAATGAACAGAGACTAGTTGAGGGCGAGGTGACGATGTGTGTTGGAAGTGATTCCAAGGTTGATAAGATCACCATCGCATACTCCCTCTACCTTCGGGATTAGTATTGGAACTAAATAAATGTTATTTGGTGATTGCGTTGAGCATAAATATGATTGGATCATGTTTATTGTGATATGGTTATTCATTTAAGTCAAAGAATAATTGTTGTTCTGTTTACATGAATAAAACCTTCTATGGTCTTACATCCAATGTAAATGGTTTACTGAATCTTGATCACAGTGATACACATATTTATAATATTGAAACCAAAAATGCAAAGTTAATAATGATAGTGCAACTTATTTTTGGCACTGCCGTTTAGGTCATATTGGTGTAAAGCGCATGAAGAAACTCCATGCTGATGGGCTTTTGGAATCACTTGATTATGAATCACTTGATGCTTGCAAACCATGCCTCAAGGGCAAGATGACTAAGACTCCATTCTCCGAAACAATGGAGCAAGCAACTGACTTATTGGAAATAATACATACTGAAGTGATGTATGCGATCCATGAGTGTTCAGGCTCGCGGCGGGTATCGTCATTTTCTGACATTCACAGATGATTTGAGCAGATATGGGTATATCTACTTGATGAAATATAAGTCTAAAACATTTGAAAAGTTCAAAGAATTTCAGAGAGAAGTGAAAATTCATCGTAACAACGAAATAAAGTTTCTACGATCTGATCGTGGAGACGAATATTTGAGTTACAAGTTTGGTCTTCATTTGAAACGATGTGGAATAGTGAAACACCACAGTGTAATGGTGTGTTCGAACGTCATAACCATACTTTATTAGATATGGTGCGATCTATGATGTCTCTTACCGATTTATCACTATCATTTTGGGGTTATGCATTAGAGACAGCTGCATTGGCACCATCTAAATCCGTTGAGATGACACCATATGAACTGTGGTTTAGCAATAAACCTAAGATGTCGTTTCTTAAAGTTTGGGGCTATGATGCTTATGTGAAAAAGTTTTAACCTGATAAGCTCGAACCCAAATCGGAGAAATGCGTCTTCAAGGATACCCAAAGGAAACTATTGGGGTACACCTTCTATCACATATCCGAAGGCAAGATATTCGTTGCTAAGAATGGATCCTTTCTAGAGAAGAAGTTTGTCTCGAAAGAAGTGAGTGGGTGGAATGTAGAACTTGATGAGGTAATTGTACCTTCTCCCGAATTGGAAAGTAGTTCATCGCAGAAATCAGTTCTAGTGATTCCTACGCCAATTAGTGAGGAAGCTAATGATGGTGATCGTGAAACTTCAGATCAAGTTACTACCGGACCTCGTAGGTCAACCAGAGTATGGTCCGCACCAGAGTGCTATGGTAATCCTTTCTGGATGTCATGTTACTAGACCATGACGAACCTATGAACTATGAGGAAGCGATGATGAGCCCAGATTCCGCAAAATGGCTTGAGGCCGTGAAATCTGAGATGGAATCCATTTATGAGAACAAAGTGTGGACTTTGGTTGACTTGCCCATTGAGAATAAATGGATCTTCAAGACGAAGACAGACGCTGATAGTAGTATTACTATATACAAAGCTTGAATTGTCGCAAAAGGTTTTCAACAAGTTCAAGATGTTGACTACGATGAGTTTTTCTCACTCGTCGCGATGCTTAAGTCTGTCTGAATCAAGTTAGGAATTGACACATTTTATGAAATCTGGCAAATGGATGTCAAAACTGCATTCGTTAATGGATTTATTAAAGAAGAGTTGTATATGATGCAACAAGAAGGTTTTGACAACCCTAAAGGTCCTAACAAAAGTGTGCAAGCTCCAGTGATCCATCTATGGACTGGTGCAACCATCTCGGAGTTGGAATATATGCTTTGATAAAGTGATCAAAGCATATGGTTTTATATAGACTTGCGGTGAAGCCTATATTTACAAGAAAGTGAGTGGGAGCACTACAACCTCTCTGATAAGCATATGTGAATGACATATTGTTGATCAGAAATGATGTAGAATTTTATGGAAAGCATAAAGGAGTGTTTGAAAGGAGTTTTTCAAAGAAAGACCTCGGTGAAGCTACTTACATATTGAGCATCAAGATCTATAGAGATAGATCAAGATGGTTGCTATATTTTTCAATGAGTACATACCCCTACAAGATTTTGAAGTAGTTCAAAATGGAATAGTCAAAGAAGGAGTTCTTGCCTGAAGTTGAGTAAAGACTCAAAACCCGACCATGGCAGAAAATAGAAAGAGAATGAAAAATCATTCCCTATGCCTCAGCCATAGGTTCTATAAAGTATGCTATGCTGTGTACCAGAACTATTGTGTACCTCACCAAGAGTTTAGCAAGAGGGTACAATAGTAATCCAGGAGTGGATCACTGGACATCGGTCAAAATTATCCTTAGTGGAATAATGGTATGTTTCTTGGTTATGGAGGTGACAAAAAGTTTGACGTAAAGAGTGTTGACACCAATCTGGATGACTCTAAGTCTCAATCTGGATACATATTAAAAGTGGGAGCAATTAGCTAGAGTAGGTCCTTGCAGAGCATTGTAGACATAGAAAAATTTGCAAAATACATAAGGCTCTAAATGTGGCAGACCCGTTGACTAAATTTCTCTCACAAGCAAAACGTGATCACTCTTTGGGTGTTAATCACATAGCGATGTGAACTATATTATTGACTCTAGTAAACCCTTTGTGTATTAGTCACATGGAGATGTGATGTGAACTATTGGTGTTAAATCACATGACAATGTGAAGTAGATTATTGACTCTACTGCAAGTGGGAGACAGACGGAAATATGCCCTAGAGGCAATAATAAAGTTGTTATTAATATTTCCTTATATCATGATAAATGTTTGTTATTCATGCTAGAATTGTATTCACCGGAAACTTGATACATGTGTGAATACATAGACAAACAGAGTGTCCCTAGTATGCCTCTACTTGACTAGCTCGTTAATCAAAGATGGTTAAATTTCCTAGCCATAGACATGTGTTGTCATTTGATGAACGGGATCACATCATTATAGAATGATGTGATGGACAAGACCCATCCATTAGCTTAGAAGTATGATCGTTTAGTTTGTTGCTATTTCTTTCTTCATGACTTATACATGTTCCTATGGCTGTGAGATTATGCAACCCCCGAATACCGGAGGAACACTTAGTGTGCTATCAAACGTCACAACATTACTGGGTGATTATAAAGATGCTCTACAGGTGTCTCCGATGGTGTTTGTTGAGTTGGCATAGATGGAGATTAGGATTTTTCACTCCGACAGTCAGAGAGGTATCTCTGGGCCCTCTCGGTAATGCACATCACTATAAGCCTTGCAAGCAATGTGACTAATAAGTTAGTTGTGGGAGGTTGCATTACGGAATGAGTAAAGAGACTTGCCAGTAACAAGATTGAACTAGGTATGATGATACCTACGATCGAATCTCGGGCAAGTAACATATATCGATGACAAAGGGAACAACGTATGTTGTTATGCGGTTCGACCGATAAATATGTTCATATAATAGGTAGGAGCCAATATGGGCATCCAGGTTCTGCTATTGGTTATTGACCAGAGAGATGTCTCGGTCATGTCTACGTAGTTCTCGAACCCATACGGTCCACACGTTAAACGTTTGTTCACGATGTAGTATTATATGAGTTATGTATGTTGGTGACCGAATGTTGTTCGGAGTCCCGGATGAGATCACGGACATGACGAGGAACTCCGGAATGGTCCGGATATAAAGATTGATATATGGGATAATAGTGTTTGGTCTCGGGAAGGGGTTTCGGATGTTTCCCGAAATATTTGGGTACGAGAACACTTTATTTGGGCCAAAGGGGAAAGCCCACAAGGTTTTTGGAAAGCGCAAAAGGAAGTTTTGCGGGGTCTAGGGGCCAGACGCTAGGGTCCCTGGCATCTAGGTCCAGACGCCGGGAACCCTGGCGTCTGGCCCTGGAGTCCGAGAAGGACTCTTGCCTTTCGTGTGAAATTGACTTTGTGGAGGCTTTTAGTCCAAGTTTCGACCCCAAGGCTAAACATATGAACAGAGGGGTAGGGCTAGCACCCAAGACACATCAAGAAACACCAAGCCATGTGTCAGCAACCCCGTCCCCTCTAGTTGATCCTCCGTCATAGTTTTTGTAGTGCTTAGGAGAAGCCCTGCGGAGATTGTTCTTCAGCAACACCGTCACCACGCCGTCGTGCTGCCAGAACTCATCTACTACTTCGCCCCTCTTGCTGGATCAAGAAGGCGAGGACGTCATCGAGCTGAACGTGTGCTGAACATGGAGGTGCCGTACGTTCGGTACTTGATCGGGACGGATCGTGAAGGTGTACGACTGCATCAACCGCGTTGATAAACGCTTCCGCTTTCGGTCTACGAGGGTACATAGACACACTCTCCACTCCCGTTGCTATGCATCTCCTAGATAGATCTTGTGTGATCGTAGGAATTTTTTTGAAATACCGCGTTCCCCAACAAGAGCATGATACAGTATAGTAGTGATAAGTATTCCCCTCAGTTCAGAATCAAGGTTACCAATCCAGTAGGTGTAGCGACCCGACCTCAAACGGTCAAGTCTCTGTGCTTAAGTGTCATCCCTGGATCGGTAATGCTGACACACACAGTACTCGATGATTTATAGAAGAGTGGCAATCGCACACTTATTACATCGAATGTCTCCAAAGAGAACTTATTACAATAATATGGCTTAAGGCCATCTAATATGATAACAGCGGAAGGCTTGGAAGATAAAGTGAGTCCATCAACTCCAACGGCATAGCTGAGCTGCACGACAACGACCTAACGAACCATACTCCTCGTCTGAAAAGTCTGCAACATAATACGTTGCAGCCCAAAAACGGGTCAGCACATGGAATATGCTGGCAATGTAACACAGTAGAGCATGAACAGAGTAATGCTAAATCTATATGCATATTTGGCTGGTGGAAAGCTCTATGGTTATAGTTTTGCGAAAAGCCAATTTTTCCCTACAACAAAGGAATAGATTTTAATTTAACTATCATGGTGGTTGAACAATATTGAGAAGGTACCCCCAACTCAATCCCAAATTAAAGTAGTTAACAACCCAACAATATTAGTTAAGAGTGATGAGATACATGTGATAACCCAAGTACTAGATAGTCAAAATTTTCCATAACCGGGGACACGGCTAACCATGATTAGATTGTACACTCTGCAGAGGTTTGCGCACTTTTCCCCACAAGACTCAATCACCTCCGTTGTATTTCTCGCACTACAAGGTGTTTGAGAAACGGATGACCGGGACACAGTCTTTCAGAAACATTAACTCTCTACTCCGGGCAGACCATACCGAACCTATAAAACCCACTACCTGCTGATCCACCTCTACGAAAGCTTCATGTAACTTACTCAACTATGCTAGAGCCCATAATAGCTTGTGGCTGCACATGGAAGTTTCTAGCATGAATCATCCCAGTTCCCTTTGAGCCTGGGTGGCGGTCCATAGGAAGATCACACGGGTACCACGGGATTCCCAAACAAAAACAGACAACACTTGGTTCCCCAGGTGCCTCAATCCACCCAGATGTTAATTTAAGTTGCCACCTTAAGTTGAACCATTAATTAACAATCTCACATCTGTCATAGATTTCACTCAAACCCAAACTACGTCTATGAGCATAGCAAAATAAGATAAGCAACGCGTAGAAGTAACTCCCAAGGGTTTGAATGCAGGGCAATAGGTTCTACCTCATCAACTACTTCCCAACCCACATGTTAAAGACATCCTAATCATGCAATGTTTGAGGATTGAGACTAATGCATAAAAACTAGGTATGGAAAGAGTATGATCAACGCCTTGCTGACGATCCGCGAATCCTAGGGACTCGTAGTAACACGCTTCGCACTCCGGGTGTTCTATCGCAAACAAACAATAACATGCATAAGCAACAAGCAAAGATGCACAAGCAAAACTCAAATAAGAGAGGTTGACCAGAAAGTTCAACTTAAGAACTCCGGTTAGCAAAAAGAATCAAATCAAACGGAGCAACAAAACTCAAACGGCGAAAGAAACAAGATCTGTTTACTTATCTGGACCTAGGTCAAGTTTTACAGTAGCAAAAACTTGTGCAAGTTGGTTAAACGAAAAGAGGGTCTCGAGACGAAGATCTAGGTGCTTGAATTGCCTGATTCCGACTAACGAGCGAAAAGATAAACAGAAACTAAGATCGGATCAGAAATCGCGATTGAAAATAATCGCGGATTAATACGATAAAAGAAACTGACGAACAGACTAACGAACGAGCGTTCATTAACTGTAACTAACGGGCGAAAACCGTTCGGTAAAACAAACGTACGGACGAACATCCGCTATTTAGAAGAACCGAGAAAAACCGGCGAACCAATCTAAAAAACGAACTAGGGTTTCTAAAAAAACCAAACGGTTCCTTAAAAAAACCGGCGGCTCAGATCCGGCGCGGTACCTCCGGCGAGAGGCTCCGGTGAGGCGGGGTTGGGCGGCGGCTCGCGGGGCGGTGGGGCTCGGCAGCGGCGCGGCAAGCGGCGGCGGCTGCGGGGCGCTGGCGCGGCTCGGCGGCGGGGCTGCGGTGGTGGTGCTGGGTGGCTCGGGGCGGCGGGGTATATAAAGAGGGGGGGCAGCGACTTGGGGGAGGGGCCAAGGCAGGGCGGCGGAGTCCGACTCAGACTCCTCGTCCAAGTCGGCGGCGGCGGCGCGCGCGACGGGGAGGCGGTGGCGCGGGCGGCTGGGCCGGCGGCCTGGGTGGGTTTCGTCCCAGCCAGCGGAACCTCTTTTTTTTTAATATTTTTGCCGACAGAAATAAAATCCTAAAAAAATAAAATAAAAATCTAAAAATGCCAAAACAAATTTTCACCGTCTAAATAAAATATTTAGAACGAGATGAACATTTTCTTGGCCCTAAAATGCAATTTTGAAAAACGTGCAATTTTTCTAATTGCAATTAAATCCAAATAAAATTGAATCAATGATTTTAATATTTTTCCTTCAATATTTCAGTTATTTTGGAGAAGTCATATTATCTCCTCTCATATATTTTATTATGAAATATTTTTCAGAGAGAAAAATAATCAAAATAAAAAATCCTTGTTTCATTATTTGATAAAAATCAAATATGAAAACCGGGAAATCCCCAACTCTCTTCGAGGGTCCTTGTGTTGCGTAGGATTTCGAGGATTGCAGAACGAAAATGCAATAAAATATGATATGCATGAATGACCTATGTATAACATTCCAAATTGAAAATTTAGGATGTTACAAACCTAACCCCCTTAAGATGAATCTCGCCCTCGAGATTCGGGTTGGCTAGAAAATAGGTGTGGGTGGTCTTTGCGGAGATCATCCTCTCGTTCCCAGGTGGCTTCATCCTCGGTATGGTGGCTCCACTGAACTTTGCAAAACTTGATAACCTTGCTGCGGGTGACTCGGCTGGCAAACTCAAGAATCTTAACTGGCTTCTCCTCATAAGTCAAATCACTGTCCAACTGAATCGCCTCCAAGGGTACTGTATCTCTTAACGGTATATCGGCCATCTCAGCATGACACTTCTTCAACTCTGAAACATGGAACACATCGTGAACTCCTGACAATCCCTCAGGTAATTTCAACTTGTAGGCGACTTCTCCCATTCGTTCCAAAACACGATACGGTCCTACATATCTCGGGGCTAACTTGCCCTTAACTCCAAAATGTTTCACTCCTCACAAGGGTGATACTCGCAGATATGCTCTATCTCCAATTTCATAGGTTACCTCCATGCGTTTCGAGTCCGTGTAACTCTTCTGCCTGGAATGAGCAATCTTCAGTCTATCACGAATCAGTTTAACCTTCTCCTCAGACTCCTTGATCAAGTCTGGTCCAAACAACTGCCGGTCTCCTACCTCATCCCACATCAACGGCGTTCTACACATGCGTCCATACAGAGCTTCAAACGGTGCCATCTTCAAACTGGCTTGGTAGCTATTATTGTATGAGCACTACTAGGAAAAGGGCTATAGATGGAATTGACACTAATGGCGCACCAGACATGTGGTGTGCCATTACTATATACTAATGGCGCACCATGTGTTGGTGCGCCATTAGTGTGCAAATACTAATGGCACACCACATCCACGGTGCGCCATTAGTAAAAAAAATTAATTTTTTCAAAACTACTAATGGCGCACCGCGGGAGTGGTGCGCCATTACTAGTTGAACTAGTAATGGCGCACCACTCCCGCGGTGCGCCATTAGTAACTTGGCCCAAACATTCGCCCGAATGCACCCCCCTGTGGACCGCCTTTTCAGTTTCAAAAAAATAAAAGAAAATGATAGAAATGTCAAAAAAATAAAAGAAAATAAGATTCCCATGTGATATGTGGTCTAGTTGTTAGCAAAATTTACAAATATGAATTTTCGACTTTTTTGCAAAATCTCTCGAGAATTTGTAAAAATGGGCATAACTTTTGCGTACGAACTCGGATGAAAAAGTTTTTAATATGAAAAATCATCTACTCGAAAAGTTACATCCGAATTTAACAGGGGGAACCCCGTTAAACATTTTCAAAATCCTCAAAAACCTAACAAAAAAAAGATACGAGGCTTTTAAGATCTGGAGAGGCAAAAAAATTCAAACTTACTAATGGCGCACCTGCCCATGGTGCGCCATTAGTATCTTCCCGTCTTCAAAATTCAAAATAAGTCAAAAAATTAAATAAAAAAGTTACTAATGGGGCACCTTCCCATGGTGCGCCATTAGTATCTTCCCGCCTTCAAAATTCAAAATAAATCAAAAAAAATAAAAAATAAAAAGTTAGTAATGGCGCACCTGCCCACGGTGCGCCATTACTATGCCGTATATATGGCTGGGCGTGGTCCTCTCCTTCTTACCTCTTCATTCTTCTCCTCCACTCCACCTCTCCTCCACTCCATCTCCTCCTCTCCTCCACTCCATCTTCCCTTCTCTCCTCCACCATACTACCGTCCTCCTCTCCGGCGACCTCCTCCTCCCTCCTCTCCTCCCCTCCCCTCCCCTCACGGTTTCTCCTCCCTCCTCTCCGGTGAGCTCCTCCTCCCTCCTCTCCTCCCATTCCCTCATGGTTTCTCCTTCCTCCTCTCCGATGCTTCGGTGAACTCCTCTCCGGCGACCTCCTCCTCCTCTCCGACGATGTAGGCGAGCGCCTCTCCGGTGACCTCCTCCTCCTCTCCGGCGAACTCCTCTCCGGCAAAAGAACACGACAAAAGAACGTACAAGATCCAAAAACAGGAACAAAATTTGAAATAATATCGTGCCAAAAAACGAGCAAAAAAACGAGCAAAACATGGGCAAGAAAATCACGATCCAGATCCAAATTCAAAATTCAAAAATAGAAATGGCGCACGGTGGGGGTTAGACGGTGCGCCACTACCATTTTCCCGCCTTCAAAATTCAAAATTACTAATGGCGCACCGTGGCCTATACTAATGGCGCACCAGTGGCATATACTAATGGTGCACCGTGGCCTATACTAATGGCACACCAGTGGTGCGCCATTAGTATACCAGATACTTATGGCGCACCAGTGGTGCACCATTAGTAAAAAATACTAGTGGCGTGATACTATTGGCGCACCAGTGATGCGCCATTAGTAGGCAAAACTGGTGCGCCATTAGTAGCCCTTTTCCTAGTAGTGGAGAACTCTGCGTAAGGCAAATTGTCATCCCAGCTAGATCCATAATCTAGCGCACAGGTTCTCAACATGTCCTCCAAAATATGATTGACTCTCTCAGTCTGTCCATCGTCTGCGAGTGAAATGTTGTGCTGAACTCCAATCTTGTTCCCAAAGTCTGGTGTAACTGATGCCAAAACTTTGAAGTAAACTGTGTTCCTCTATCTGATACGATGGCCCTCGGAACTCCATGCAGACATACGATCCTGGACATATATATCTTGGCCCACTTCGCACTTGTATAGGTAGTTTTCACTGGGATAAAGTGAGCCACTTTGGTCAAGCGATCAACTACTACCCATATAGAATCATATCCTTCTTTGGTTCTGGGCAATCCGGTGATAAAATCCATGCCAAGTTTATCCCACTTCCATTCGGGTATCGGCATAGGCTGTAACAGTCATGCTGGTTTCTGATGCTCTATCTTTACTCTTTGACAAACATCACATACGGCTACATACTCGGCGATACCTTCTACATACCAGTCCACCAGAAACGTTCCTTCAAATCCAAATACATCTTGGTGTTTCCGGGGTGTATCGAGTATGGTGAGTCATGAGCCTCCTGGAGTATTAACTTCCTGAAATCTGGGTTATTGGGCACATAAACTCGGTCCTCAAACCATAAGGTATCGTGCTCATCCTCACGAAAACCTTTGGCCTTTACTTTGCTCATCTTCTCCTTTATCTCGGCAATCTCTTTGTCATCCTTCTGAGCTTCTCGAATCTGGCCTAATAATGTATACTGAATCTCCATTGTTGCAATAAAACCTCGTGGAACAATCTCCAATCGGAGTTCGATGATATCCACTGCTAACTCCCTCGGCAATCCCTTGCTTTCAAGGATATTGGCATAACTCTTCCGGCTCAAAGTGTCTGCTACGACATTGGCGTTTCCGGGATGATAGTGTAGCTTCATATCATAATCCTTTATAAGCTCCAACCATCTCCTCTGCCTAAGGTTCAGCTCCTTTTGGGTGAAAATGTACTTCAAACTCTTATGATCCGTGTACACATCACAACGGTTTCCAATAAGGTAATGTCTCCAAGTCTTCAACGCATGCACTACGGCTGCTAGCTCCAAATCATGCATGGCATAGTTCAACTCATGAGGTTTTAGTTGTCGTGGGGCATACGAAACAACTCTTCCGTTCTGCATAAGCACACATCCAAGTCCTAAGCGGGAGGCGTCACAATACACTTGGAACTCCTTATGTATATCTGGCAGTGTTAGCACTGGGGCTGTAGTTAAATGTTTCTTCAACTCCTGGAAACTTGCCTCGCAATCATCTGTCCACTTAAACTTAGTGTCCTTCTTCAATAGTTCAGTCATTTGCTTCGCAATCTTGGAAAAATTCTCAATGAATCTCCGGTAGTATCCTGCGAGTCCAAGGAAACTGCGGATCTCGCTAACTGAAGTGGGTGCCAACCATTCAGTGACTGACTGAACCTTGCTGGGGTCTACTGCTATACCTTCTCCTGATATAACATGTCCAAGGAATCCGACTTCCTTCAACCAAAATTTGCATTTGCTCAACTTAGCATACAACTGGTGTTCCCTGAGTTTCTCGAGAACTAACCGCAAATGCTCCTTGTGCTCCTCTTCATTCCTCGAGTATACCATAATATCATCAATGAACACCACAACAAACTTGTCCAAATATTCCATGAACACCTTGTTCATCATGCTCATAAAATAGGCAGGGGCGTTAGTCAGTACAAATGACATGACTGGATACTCGTATAATCCATACCGCGTGGTGAAAGCTGTCTTTGGTATATCCTTCTCTCGAATTTTCAACTGATGATATCCCGATCGTAGATCGATCTTCGAAAACACTTTAGCTCCTTGAAGCTGATCAAACAGATCATTGATCATCGGCAGTGGATACTTGTTCTTAATCATCACTTCATTCAAGGCTCGATAATCAACAACCATCCTTAGGGATTTATCCTTCTTCTCAACCAAAAGTACTAGGGCTCCCCAAGGTGACGAACTTCTTCGAATGTAACCTTTCTCAAATAACTCCTTGATCTGTTTCTTAATTTCCTCTAGTTCATTTGCGGGCATCCGATAGGGTCTCTTGGATATTGGCCATGTACCTGGCAATAGCTCTATCAAAAACTCAATGTCTCTATCCGGTGGCATGCCTGGTAACTCCTCTGGAAAAACATCCGGGTAGTCCTTCACTACAGGCACTTCCTCCTGAACAACTCCCGCGAGGGCATTCACTCGTCTCCTCCTAGGCACATGCCTAGATACATACTTAATCCTTTTTCTCTCCGGGGTGCTGAGATTCGACTTACTAGCACAATCAATACTTCCTCCATACTTTGACATCCAGTCCATACCTAATATCACATCCAATCCTTGTGACTCCAAGATAATCAGGTCGGACGAAAAAACATGTGTGCCAATGGTTAGGGGTATCTGGTCGCACCATCGGCTAGCCATGTACTCTACTCCGGGTGAACTCACTAGGAGAGGGGTCCTAAGGGTTTGGGTTGGTAGTTTAAATTTATCCACGAATCCCCTTGATATGTATGAATGCGATGCACTAGTATCGAAAAGAATAAGAGCGGTAAATGACTTAACCAAAAACTTACCTATTACCGCGTCCGACTGCTCTTCAACCTCCTCCACGTTAACGTGGTTCACTTGTCCTTTGTTGAAGGGATTAGGCTTCTTCCCAACACTCCCATTTCCGTTTCCATTCCTCCCTTCGGGGCAATCATTGGCATAGTGCCCTGTCTTCCCGCACTTAAAGCATGTAACTTGACTTAGGTCTCTTTTTTGGCGGGTGTGGCTGGGTTGGAGTGGTTATGATTGTTGTTAGCTCCGTTCCCATTTCCATTCTTAGCCCCATTGTGGTTATGCGATCCTCCTCCAGTGTGGTTGCGACCTCCATGGTTATGAACAAGTCCTCCTGAGTTCGGGGTTAGGCGAGGCTTCTGCTGAGCTCCTGAGTTATACTTCCCTTGTTCGTACTTCCTCGTACGGCTCTGAATCTGCTGCTACTTCCCTTCAATCATAAGAGCTTTATCTACCAACTCATGGTAGTTGTTGAAGGTTGCTACCATCGACTGCATGCTCATCTCATCATTCAGCCCTTCCATAAACTTCTCCTGCTTCACGGCATCTGTGGCCACATCATCAGGGGCATAGCATGATAACTTGCTAAACTCATCCATGTACTGAGCCACAGTACGGTTTCCCTGGCGTAAGTTATGGAACTCCCGCTTCTTCATCTGCATAGCTCCAGTTGAGACATGGGCTGTGCAGAAAGCTTGCTGAAACTGGTCCCAAGTGACATTGGCTACAGGAAAAGTGGCCGTGTAATTCTCCCACCATGAGGCTGCTGGTCCATCCAATTGGTGTGCGGCAAAGCGCACCCTCTCAGCATCTGTGCAACCTGCGCTGGTCAACTCCCTTCCAATACGGCGTAGCCAATCATCAACAACTATAGGCTCGGTGCTTTTGGAAAACACTGGCGGCTGCAACCTTAGAAAATGGGCTAAGTTGTCAACTGGTGGTGGTGGTGGATTGTTGTTGTTGTTGTTGTTGTTGCCCTGGTTCTGAACTAACAACTGCATCAGGGTATTCTGCTGCTGGATCAACTGAGTGAGCTCCGGCGGGAAAGCAAAACCGGTGTCACATCTCGGAGGCATCCGATGGGTTTAGAGGGGAGAGATTAGAATAGAATGAGGTCTAATGAGAAAGCACTACCCATATGCATATGAGACAAACACAATCATTTCACTCAATCAATCAAGCAAGGGCATACAAGCGGTCTAGAACTATCGCAAAAGTGCTCAACTACTACTAAATACATGGGGGAATACTAATAATATATGGTGGTCATCTAGAAATTTTGATCGGTGGAAGACTCCATGATGTCTGCTCCAGCTTCGTCTTCAAAGTCATCCTCACTATGATCTGAATCGGTGTCGTCGATGATGATGTAGTCCTCAGGGTGAATCTCCTTGGGTTCTTCATCTTCTTCTACTCGTGTGGGGTCTCCCATGAATATTCCAATCTTCTTAATCAGGTCGTCATTCTTCTCCAGTAGTGTCTTGATTTCCTCCTCATATCCATCGCGTGTAAACTTGAGTTCTTCCTCCAGCTCGATGATCCTAGTCTTCGTCCTCTTCAAATCCATCATGTCCGCGCACATCTGGTTCTCCTAACGTCGAATGTGCTGGTTTAACTCCTGGATGAAAGCTGCAATGGATCTATCCTTCTTGGTGCTGATTACTTCCCATTGCTCATCTCGGCGCCCACATATTT
The DNA here is from genome assembly GCF_018294505.1 of Triticum aestivum. Taxonomy (NCBI): domain Eukaryota; kingdom Viridiplantae; phylum Streptophyta; class Magnoliopsida; order Poales; family Poaceae; genus Triticum; species Triticum aestivum. The sequence goes on along the minus strand of NC_057809.1, from coordinate 2,650,596 downwards.
GGTAGATAGTGTCCTTGAGTTCCCTATTGTAGACTTCTCCAATGCGTCCGATGGTAATGTGGGCTGCCATGCTCTTGCCTAGACTCCAGGTGGGTGCTTCGAAAGAAAATTCTATGGGTTTAGAGGTTGGCGAAAACGTCCTTCCTGGAACTTGTACTTGAATCATCCAGCGCTCTTCTTCTGGTAAGGTGGCGTTGTACATCCCGGTGAAGCTTGGTATTCCAATGTTCAAGTACCTAGTGACTTCCTTCAAGTGGCGTCCAAAAGGTGTGTCTTCTTCTGTCACAGCTTAGATTTAGTTGTAACCAGTTGCACAAGCATTCATGCATCATGTATATATTTATGAAAGTTGAATTGGGGAAATGGGAAGCCTCAGAAGTCTTTTACAAAAATGATCAACATTAAAAAAATTGTTTCAAATAAACCCAAGAAAATGTTCTTGTCAAGCTATAAAAATATTGGCAAGAGGTAAAACTCAAACCAATATTTTTGGAGTCTCAGAAATATTTATTTTGGGCCTTTGAATTAATTCAACAACTATTTGCATTGGATATATATTCTTTATATAATTAATATATGTCCAATAATTCTGGAACATTTTATGTGGTTTAGGATATTTTAGTTCTAGTCACATATTTATTTTCAGGATTTTATAAAATGGTTTGGTGTTAAAACTAAACCCAAAACAATTGCAGAAAAAAATAGAAAACTGAAACAATTTAGAAAACAGAGAAGAGAGAGAGCTTACGTGGGCCAACTCACTTGTGCAGCCACCTGGCGGTCCAAGTGGCCGGCCCAGCCCACATGGCCCTCCCCTGTCGTCTTCCTCCATGCGCCAGTAGACAGCGCGCGTGGCTGAGGCACGCCGGCACGCGCCCGGCCACCTCCTGCTTCCTACCGCTTCCCCCTCATCGCCTGGACATCTCCAACGCCGCCACGCACGCCCCTGGAACCCCCTCGCACTCTCCCTCGCTCACCCCCCTCCTTCGTTTCTCTTACGCGCAACCGCCGAGCATAGCCGTCGCCGCCGACGCGCACCGCCGTGGCCACAGCCACTGCCGCGCCTCCCCGACGTGTCCACGAGCATCGCCACACCTCCCTCATCCTCTCCGTCCGGCCACGCCTCGCCGGAGGCCTTGCATCGACGCCATCTTCATCGTCTTCGTCGCCGGCCACCGGAGATGCCTCTCGCCGCCCCGCTCGCTCCGGTGCTTCCCCGAGCACGTCGAGGCCACCTCTGCATCCACCGTGAGCCCCTTCCCCTAACCCCCTCCTCTACGCCTCGGTTGCGCCCCCTAGCCGCCATCTCCACCGAGCCCGAGCACTCTGCTCCGCCGGCAACGCCGTCGACGTGACCACAGCCACGTGGGCTCGAAACCGAGCGCGTCACCGCGTTTGCCACACTCCGAGGAGGCCGTAGCCCCTCTCCACGCCCCTGTTGTGCATCGCAGCCCTGTTTCCGAGTGCACCCGAACTCCGGCCGCCGCCGAGGTCGACGCCGCGCACAACCCCGGCCACCCTAGCTGCTGCTGCTTGCTGCGCTGGATGCGGGAGAGCTCCAGCTCCCCGCGGATGCCCTCCGCCGCTTGTTTCGTCGCCTGTGCTGCGTTTCCGAGCCGCGCCGCCGTCTCGGGCCTCGCCGGCGTCATGTCGCCGGTGGGGTTGACCCATTTGACCACGTGGGCCCCGCCCCCTGGTCAAACCTAGATTAGGAGTTAAACTAACACTAATTTAGTTAGGTTAGCCGCTGACATGTGGGCCCCGACCCCACTGACATTTTAGTTAGGCTTAATTTAAGGTTAATTAACCACATTAATTAGCTGAGTCAATGACATATGGGTCCCGCAGGTCAGGTTTGACCTGGCCGACCAGTTGACCCGCTGACATCACCCTTGCGCAATGCTGATGCAGTAAAGCTTTTCTGGGATTTTAAATAAATCGGAAATGATTTATTTATTTCAGAAAATAGCTAAAACCTAAAACAATCATAGAAAATCAACCGTAGCTCCAAATGAAATAAATTATATATGAAAAATTATCAGAAAAATTCAAGGAATCCATCTGTGCCACTTTCACGCATGTTAGATCAACTTATACCTGCTGATCAGGTCAAATCAATTAAATGGCATTTGAATTTCACATATGGAGTTTGAATTCAAACCAACTCCATTTAACATGTTGCTAGTTGCATTAGCTCAAAACACAGCATATTGACATGTCATGATTATGCATCATATTGTGCATTGCATTGATTGTGTTCATTCTCTGTTGCCGGTGGTTGTCCCCTCTCGATAGACGTTGTACCAACGCTGTGATCGTTGACACTGATGAAGACCTAAAGATATCTTCAGAAGTGCCAGGCAAGAAAAACCCCCTTGTTCATTCTGATACAAACCCACTCTCTCGCTCCTGCTCTCTTTTACTGCATTAGGACAACAACGATTCAACTGTTACATGCTGCGGTAGTTGAACCCCTTTCCTTTGCATGACCTGTCATTGCCACAGTAAATAGATGAAACCCACTAGCATGAGTAGGAGTTGTTTGAGCCCTGATGTGCCTACTCATTCATGTTTGCTTGTCATGCCTGCTATTGCTTAGAGTTGTGTCTGGTCTGATTCATCGGGGATGAATTGGAAAGTTGTGAACATGTCCTACTGTGTGTGAGCTAAGTGTGTGAACACGTTTTGATAAAGGTAGCGGTGAGAGGCCATGTAGGAGTACATGGTGGGTTGTCTCATTAAAACTGTCCTTAGGAACTGAGTTCTCTGTCTGTGATCCATGAACAGCTACTACCACTCATTGGGATCCTTAATTGACCCTCTCGGCTTCTTAATCACCCTAGTACTATGTCCAGGAGTTGCAACTATTTTTTGGTGTTTGTAGGTTATGTGTTGGCGGCCGTGCGTAGCGCTGACCCTAGGGGTGGGCTATGATGCGGTAGATACACCGTGGCACGGTGTACCGGGCGCCCGTTTGGTGTCTCGGGAACCCTGCTCACATCGTTCGGGGCCGTATGTGGAAACCTCGGCCGGACTCCCTACGGATGGAACCTGGATAGGCGATAAACCTGGACTAGGGACTTAAGTGTTTAGGTAGGCCGTGGCCGACACCCTCGTTGGGCTTCCGCTTGAAGGTTCCCGAGTACATGTCGTGTAAACGACGGTAAGTGGTGGGAGCGTGTGTGAAGAAGTACACCCCTGCAGGGTTATCATTATCTATTCGAATAGCCGGATTCCTCAGATATGGAAACTTGGACCCCTTGCATAGTTCATAGACAAGTGATAGTGGATACTCTAAAACTCGCAAGATAAGTGTGAGTACTATGGATGGCCTTCTCATAGGGAGACGGAAGTGGATCCATAGTGGTGTATTGAATGGTGAATATGTGGACTCGTGTGCGCCACCTCAAAGAGTTGCTTGCAGTCATAGTTTATGATAGCCACCAAGTCAAAGCTGGCTTGCTGCAGTTAAACTCCACCACCCCCTTGTTGATACCGATGCATATGTAGCTAGTTCTGATGTAAGTCTTGCTGAGTACTTTTGTACTCACGTTTGCTTAATTTATGTTTTGCAGAGAGACTTCAGTCTCGCTAGTAGTTTCGCGTGGACTTCGACGTTTAGCTTGATACCTCAGCTACGATCTTGTGCCCTCGGCAGGATCGGGTAGATAGTCAGGCTTCTTAGCCTTTTCCATTTGTAGATGTCTGTACTCAGACATGTTAAGCTTCCGCATGTTCTTTGCATTGTATGCTATGATTGTTGGGTCTTGAGACCCATGTTTGTAATATCTCGCTCCTCGGAGCCTAAGGAATAAATACTTGAGTTCTAGAGTTATGTTGTGATGCCATGTGTATTTACACATATCGAGCATATTGTGTGTATGATTGAAATGCTTGGTATGTGTGGGATCCGACAATCTAGTTGTTTATCTCTGGTAGCCTCTCTTATGGGGAAATGTAGTCTTGTACTTCCATGAGCCATAGTAGTCCGCTACAGCCCGGTTCACCGGAGTCCTGTTAGCCCAGCACTACTGCTCATGACACTTGACTGGCCGGCATGTGTTTCACTTCGTTCCTGTGTCTGTCCCTTCGGGGAAATGTCACGCGGTGACATCTGGGGTCCTGCCTAGCTTGCTACAGCCCGGGTTCCCGGAGTCCTGTTAGCCCAGTGCTACAGCCCGGATTCACACGCTGCTGACCGACATGCTCGATGTGATTCATGTATGCCTATCCCCATAGGTTAGTGCCTCTTTGGGTTCACGACTAGCCATGTCGGCCCGGGTTCTCTGTCATATGGATGCTAGCGACACTATCATATACGTGAGCCAAAAGGCGCAAACGGTCCCGGGCCATGGTAAGGCGACACCCGTGGGAATATCGTGCGTGAGGCCGCAAAGTGATATGAGGTGTTACTGGCTAGATCGACGTGACTTGGAATCGGGGTCCTGATAGCTTTGGTATCAGAGCCTGACTGCTTGTAGGTTTACCAAGCCAAACCGGTCGAAGTTGTGTCTAGAAATGCTTTAGTTATGTAGGGGAATTGATTGTGGTAGGGAACGTAAGGCTCTTTTTACTCCTTATATCTTATGCCCTTCTGATCTGAGTCATCCTCTTCTCTTCTACGGGGATTAAGAACTAGGCCTTCTCATCTATCTATCAGGATGGCGTGTTACTAATCCGTAGACTTATAGGATTGTTGGATTCGAGTTTCAGTTCAGTTTCTACTACTCTTAGTATGTTGTCAGTCAAATCAGACCCTTGATATGATGATGTTAAGTGGTTACGCCACTATTTTGCAGGATGTCTCAAATCTTTTTGAGCAATTACAGCCGTTATGCTGTCCGAGTCATCCCAGGTTTCTAAATAGTCTGATGCATTTGCAAACCCTTTTCCCTGTTCCTGATGTCCATTTGGGCCAGATTAATCACACTACCTGTCAGTTGAGGTACTCTATTGCCTCGACATATATGTTGGAGCTATTATTATGACCCTAGGTGTTTAGGGAGTCACCTAGTAATCTAGCCATGTTTTGTGTTCCCGGTGTGATGATTCTGGCCACCATTCTCGAAAGCATCCCGTGATGCCATTTAGTTAGTAGGTATTCTACTACTGGGTTTTGAACCCGAGATTCACCCTACTTACCTCATGTTGATAGTGTTGCTAGTTCCTTTAGGACATTAGTAACCTTTGCATTTATCCTCGAGGTCCGTGGTATATCCTTCTTCCAAATACTATGAACCGCCTATGGAAGAAGTTCTTTGAACCATAAGATCACAACCAGAGTGCTCTTGATGATTTCTCCATTCTTCATTGTGAATCTGCCAGTCCTACCATTCTGCATGGGTTGTCCAGAAGAAATGTTGAGCTATGCTCGACATACTAATCTATGCATTCACAACTCAGAAAATTATATGTTCCTCGAGTTGTTCCTCTTCAGTTGTATTCCGACCATCTTCTATCAGTTGATAGCCAAGAGTATGTGTGCATTTGTGTTCATCGATGCCTATAATTCTTGTGGTCCGTCAAGCCATTCTATTCCAGAATGACTAGGAGAAACAAACTCCAGTACCTCATCCATATCTAGGATTGGGTCAAAGTAGTTGTATCCCGCAGATCAAAATGCCAATCCAGCTTTTGCTCTGTTCTACCTTGGAGTTTTACCCTATTCATGCGAAGAATATCATAGGAATTGCACCATCTCTTACGAATTTTTGATACAGTGATACTTCTCGCCATCATTATTCATTCCTCGGTTCCGTGTTGTTGTAACCGGAATGCCAACAAGTGAATTGTGATGTGTGAAATCAATACTCCGAGCAACTCGTTGCTTTGTAGTAAATGGACAATATTCTCATTCTTAGCGTGTTGGTTATTGAATCATCATTCTAAGATAGATTGTGCTACCTAGTCCTTATTCCTGGTGCACTCTTCGATTAGCGGGTTAGGATTTTGCCAAACCCTTGCTCTTTTTATCATATCGTCCTGCTCTGAAAAGCAAGATTGTTCTCGAGGTTAGTAACATATCGGTGGTTCGTGATTTTCCGAAGATCTTCTCGGAAGTATTACCTGGCTGTCACCTGACGGCTATGTTGAGTTCTGATCAAGTTGGGTTTCTTATAAATCACCCCTTCTCCAAGAATCTGTGTTGGATATCCCTGACCTAGTTGGTTGAGCTAGACAAGAACTTGGAGAATTGGAAGATAAAAACTTGTCTGACTTAGTTCATGTTAAGGGATATCTTCTGTGAGTGTGTGTGTCTGTTGAAGAAAGATGATATCTCCATCAATTGGTCCTCGTGATCAGTTGTTGGATCTATTGCCTTGTCAAAACTTTGACTTGAGTATGGGCTATCGTCAAGTCAAGTCAGAACCAACGATGCTCATAATGTTGTCTTACCCGTGGTTGATCCCTTGAGCATACACCATTACATCTTTTGGTCTGACCAATACTATCATCCTGTTCACATGATGGTGGAGGTCCAGTGATATGGAAATTCCGATGAGTTGTTGTTGAGCCATCAACATCATTTTGTCTCCCCCATGATTCATGTTGAATATCAACCTAGTGTTGGAAACTTTATAAGCAATGCCTTCGTATTCCGTTCATGAAGCTTATGCTTGGATGGAAGAAGTGACTTCGTCGAATTCATGTGCATTTGGGGCAATTTACCGCCGTGAGTTCAAGAAAGGCTGTTTTTGTTTTCCCTGGTACCATTCCAAGTCAGTTATGCATGTGTGAATGTATTCTATGGTTTGGTAGATTAATTACCTCCACTCCATATGTATTCCCTAGCACACCAAGCCACTGATTGAATTGTTCAAGGCAAAGAAGTCTACGCTTGGGATCTAATCCATGGACTTGCGTAAAGAGTTTGAAATCCTTGATGATGGTTCCCCACTTGAACTCGATAGTGTTTTACTATAAGACTACTACGTGGTCATGCTCGTCTTGGATAGCATGTTCACAGGTTTGTAGCAGAACCAGCTCATGTTTTGGAGCTTACTATCGTAGTTCAATTCCCGAGAATCTCGTAACATCGTCTCGTCGGTTTTGTGTTGCAAACTTTCTTTCCGGACATGTTGTCTGAAATATCACGTTACCAACCAGATCTGAATCTCAGGAAGATATGATGGTTGGAGCTATTCCAAGATTTATGATGTAGGCCCGACAAGGTTGATGTTCTGGCCGACACACCTAGTCGGAAGATCTGTCGTTGTAGTATCTTGATTGAGCTATTTGGCCATCTTCTCCATGAGGATTTAGTGCAACTTATTCTAGAAGTTGTTCCTCAGGGGTCGTTGTGCTCTTGGTTTCCTCGATTAAGCTATAACCATTCAAATGGTGGAATCGCCCTCGTTGAGTTATTCCCAGTTACTAGAATCATTCCCAACATTTGCATTTTGTTCCCAGCATGCACCGCCACGGTGCCATTCTACCATGGCATGACTCTCAGTAATTGTTTATGGTCATCTTCAAAGTGGTCTTACCATGGGAACTAATCCTTCTCGATGATAAGCAGAAATCATCCCTTGCGTTGTCTTCAACAAGGTAGTCCACATCATCCATCCTAGTCCGAGTATGCAATTTCTTTGAGCTCTTTCAAACAATCAATTGTAATTTGCCTTAAGCTGGTATGAAACGTTTCAACGATCTATGGATCAAAAGTAATTCTTTTTGCCACTTAAGGGAACAATCCATTGAGTCACCTTTCCCAAGGTGCCCCGTTACGGGATCATGGCAATTATTTCCCCGCCACCTTGACACCATCCACCATCTTTCTAAGCGTGAAATTGTTGCCCACCAAATCAAACCCCGTCGTTTGTTCTTCCATCCCTCTCGATGTGTTTTGTGTCCCAGTTCGCGAGATGTTTCTATGTATCACTCCGTGAGTTGATCGTGAGTTGCTTGATCTTCGAGGAGATCGACTCTTTAGGGTTTTCCTTCCTTCTCATTGTCATGAGTGGATGAAATTCTCAGAGCAAGATGTCAATGCTAGATGATGAGTGGATCAACATCTTCAGAAATGCAATGGATCGTGAAGACTGTGTCAGTTCCGTGTCCCCTCTGTCTTCTTACCTCACGACTTGAATCTCGGGACGAGATTCTTGTTTAGTGGGGTTGAGTTGTCACAGCCCTAGATTTGGTTGTAACCAGTTGCACAAGCATTCATGCATCATGTATATATTTATGAAAGTTGAATTGGGGAAAATGGGAAGCCTCAGAAGTCTCTTACAAAAATGATCAACATTAAAAAAATTGTTTCAAATAAACCCAAGAAAATGTTCCTGTCAAGTTATAAAAATATTGGCAAGAGGTAAAACTCAAACCAATATTTTTGGAGTCTCAGAAATATTTATTTTGGGCCTTTGAATTAATTCAACAACTATTTGCATTGGACATATATTCTTTATATAATTAATATATGTCCAATAATTCTGGAACATTTTATGTTGTTTCGGATATTTTAGTTCTAGTCACATATTTATTTTCAGGATTTTATAAAATGGTTTGGTGTTAAAACTAAACCCAAAACAATTGCAGAAAAAAATAGAAAACTGAAACAATTTAGAAAACAAAGAAGAGAGAGATCTTACCTGGGCCAACTCACCTGTGCAGCCACCTGGCGGCCCAAGTGGCCGGCCCAGCCCACCTGGCCCTCCCCTGTCGTCTTCCTCCACGCGCTAGTAGACAGCGCGCGTGGCCGAGGCAGGCCGGCACACGCCCGGCCACCTCCTGCTTCCTGCCGCTTCCCCCTCATTGCCTGGACATCTCCAACGCCGCCATGCACGCCCCTGGAACCCCCTCGCACTCTACCTCGCTCATCCCCCTCCTCCGTTTCTCTTACGCGCAACCGCCGAGCGTAGCCGTCGCCGCCGACGCACACCGCCGTGGCCACAGCCACTGCCTCGCCTCCCCGACGTGTCCACGAGCATCGCCACGCCTCCCTCGTCCTCTCCGTCCGGCCACGCCTCGCCGGAGGCCTTGCATCGACGCCATCTTCATCGTCTTCGTCGCCGGCCACCGGAGATGCCTCTCGCCGCCCCGCTCGCTCCGGTGCTTCCTCGAGCACGTCGAGGCCACCTATGCATCCACCGTGAGCCCCTGCCCCTAACCCCCCTCCTCTACGCCTCGGTTGCGCCCCCTAGCCGCCATCTCCACCGAGCCTGAGCACTCTACTCCGCCGGCGACGCCGTCGACGTGACCACATCCACGCGGGATCGAAACCGAGTGCGTCACCGCGTTTGCCACACTCCCAGGAGGCCGTAGCCCCTCTCCACGCCCCTGTTGTGCATCGCAGCCCCGTTCCCGAGTGCGCCCGAACTCCGGCCGTCGCCGAGGTCGACGCCACGCACAACCCCGGCCACCCTAGCTGTTGCTGCTTGCTGCGCTGGATGCGGGAGAGCTCCAGCTCCCCGCGGATGCCCTCCGCCGCTTGTTTCGTCGCCTGTGCCGCGTTTCCGAGCCGCGCCGCCGTCTCGGGCCTCGCCGGCGTCATGTGCCAGTGGGGTTGACCCATTTGACCACGTGGGCCCCGCCCCCTGGTCAAACCTAGATTAGGAGTTAAACTAACACTAATTTAGTTAGGTTAGCCGCTGACATGTGGGCCCCGACCCCACTGACATTTTAGTTAGGCTTAATTTAAGGTTAATTAACCATATTAATTAGCTGAGTCAATGACATATGGGTCCCGCAGGTCAGTTTTGACCTGGCCGACCAGTTGACCCGCTGACATCACCCTTGCGCAATGCTGATGCAGTAAAGCTTTTCTGGGATTTTAAATAAATCGGAAATGATTTATTTATTTCAGAAAATAGCTAAAACTTAAAAAAAATCATAGAAAATCAACCGTAGCTCCAAATGAAATAAATTATATATGAAAAATTATCAGAAAAATTCAAGGAATCCATCTGTGCCACTTTCATGCATGTTAGATCAACTTATACCTGCTGATCAGGTCAAATCAATTAAATGGCATTTGAATTTCACATATGGAGTTTGAATTTGAACCTAGGGTTCAAACCAACTCCATTTAACATGTTGCTAGTTGCATTAGCTCAAAACACAGCATATTGACATGTCATGATCATGCATCATATTGTGCATTGCATTGATTGTGTTCATTCTTTGTTGCCAGTGGTTGTCCCCTCTCGATAGACGTTGCACCGACGCTGTGATCATTGACACTGATGAAGACCCAATGATATCTTCGGAAGTGCCAGGCAAGCAAAACCCCCTTGTTCATTCCGATACAAACCCACTCTCTCGCTCCTGCTCTCTTTTACTACATTAGGACAACAACGATTCAACAGTTACATGCTGCGGTAGTTGAACCCCTTTCCTTTGCATGACCTGTCATTGCCACAGTAAATATATGAAACCCACTAGCATGAGTAGGAGTTGTTTGAGCCCTGATGTGCCTACTCATTCATGTTTGCTTGTCATGCCTGCTATTGCTTAGAGTTGTGTCAGGTCTGATTCATCGGGGATGAATTGGAAAGTTGTGAACATGTCCTACTGTGTGAGCTAAGTGTGTGAGCACGTTTTGGTAAAGGTAGCGGTGAGAGGCCATGTAGGAGTACATGGTGGGTTGTCTCATTGAAACCGTCCTCAGGAACTGAGTTCTGTGTCTGTGATCCATGAATAGCTACTACCACTCATTGCGATCCTTAATTGACCCTCTCGGCTTCTTAATCACCCTAGTACTCTGTCCAGGAGTTGCAACTAGTTTCTGGTGTTGTAGGTTATGTGTTGGCGGCCGTGCTTAGCGCTGACCCTAGGGGTGGGCTATGATGCGGTAGATACACCGTGGCACGGTGTACCGGGCGCCCGTTTGGTGTCTCGGGAACCCTGTTCACATCGTTCGAGGCCGTATGTGGAAACCTCGGCCGGACTCCCTGCGGATGGAACCTGGATAGGTGATAAACCTGGACTAGGGACTTAAGTGTTTAGGTAGGCCGTGACCGACACCCTCATTGGGCTTCCGCTTGAAGGTTGTCGAGTACATGTCGTGTAAACGACAGTAAGTGGTGGGAGCGTGTGTGAAGAAGTACACCCCTGCAGGGTTATCATTATCTATTCGAATAGCCGGATTCCTTGGATATGGAAACTTGGACCCCTTGCATAGTTCATAGACAAGTGAAAGTGGATACTCTAAAACTCGCAAGATAAGTGTGAGTACTATGGATGGCCTTCTCGTAGGGAGACGGAAGTGGATCCATAGTGGTGTATTGAATGGTGAATATGTGGACTCGTGTGTGCCACCTCAAAGAGTTGCTTGGAGTCGTAGTTTAAGATAGCCACCGAGTCAAAGCTGGCTTGCTGCAGTTAAACTCCACCACCCCCTTGTTGATACCGATGCATATGTAGCTAGTTCTGATGTAAGTCTTGCTGAGTACTTTTATACTCACGTTGGCTTAATTTATGTTTTGCAGAGAGACTTCAGTCTCGCTAGTAGTTTCGCGTGGACTTCGACATTTAGTTTGATACCTCAGCTACGATCTTGTGCCCTCGGCAGGATCTGGTAGATAGTCAGGCTTCTTAGCCTTTTCCATTTGTAGATGTCTGTACTCAAACATGTTAAGCTTCCGCATGTGCTTTGCATTGTATGCTATGATTGTTGGGTCATGAGACCCATGTTTGTAATATCTCGCTCCTCGGAGCCTAAGGAATAAATACTTGAGTTATAGAGTTATGTTGTGATGCCATGTGTATTTACACATATCGAGCATATTGTGTGTATGATTGAAATGCTTGGTATGTGTGGGATCCGACAATCTAGTTGTTTATCTCTGGTAGCCTCTCTTATGGGGAAATGTAGTCTTGTACTTCCATGAGCCATAGTAGTCCGCTACAGCCCAGTTCACCGGAGTCCTGCTAGCCCAGCACTACTGCTCATGACACTTGACTGGCCGGCATGTGTTTCACTTCGTTCCTGTGTCTGTCCCTTTGGGGAAATGTCACGCGGTGACATCCGGAGTCCTGCCTAGCCTGCTACAGCCCGGGTTCCCGGAGTCCTGTTAGCCCAGTGCTACAGCCCGAATTCACACGCTGCTGACCGACATGCTCGATGTGATTCATGTATGCCTGTCCCCATAGGTTAGTGCCGCTTTGGGTTCACGACTAGCCATGTCGGCCCGGGTTCTCTGTCATATGGATGCTAGCGACACTATCATATACGTGAGCCAAAAGGCGCAAACGATCCCGGGCCATGGTAAGGCGACACCCGTGGGAATACCGTGCGTGAGGCCGCAAAGTGTTATGAGGTGTTACCGGCTAGATCGATGTGACTTGGAATCGGGGTCCTGACATCATCCGGTTGTGCAAACTTGTTCTTCATCTCCGTCATCCTAAAGAGTACAAAATGGAGAGAAGAAGTCAGAAATGAGTAGAGAAGTGTGACCTATGGTTTATCTTAGTGGTCGTGTCCTACACTCAGCGTGTGCTCCGATACCATCTTGTAGCGACCCGACCTCAAACGGTCAAGTCTCTGTGCTTCAGTGTCATCCCTGGATCGATAGTGCTGACACACACAGTACTCGAGGATTTATAGCAGAGTAGCAATCACACACTTATTACATCGAATGTCTCCAAAGAGAACTTATTACAATAATATGGCTTAAGGCCAGCTAATATGATAACAGCAGAAGGCTTGGAAGATAAAGTGAGTCCATCAACTCCAACGGCATAGCTGACCTGCACGGCAACGACCTATCGAACCTTACTCCTCGTTTGAAAAGTCTGCAACATAATACGTTGCAGCCCGAAAATAGGCCAGCACATGGAATATGCTGGCAGTGTAACATAGTAGAGCATGAACAGAGTAATGCTATATCTATATGCATATTTGGCTGGTGGAAAGCTCTGTGGTTATAGTTTTGCGAAAAGCCATTTTTTCCCTACAACAAAGGAATATATTTTAATTTAACTATTATGGTGGTTGAACAATATTGAGAAGGTACCCCCAACTCAATCCCAAATTAAAGTAGTTAACAACCCAACAATATTAGTTAAGAGTGATGAGATACATGTGATAACCCAAGTACTAGATACTCAAAATTGTCCATAACCGGGAACACGGCTAACCATGATTAGATTGTACACTCTGCAGAGGTTTGCGCACTTTTCCCCACAAGACTCGATCGCCTCCATTGTATTTCTTGCACTACAAGGTGTTTGAGAAATGGATGACCGAGACACAGTCTTTCAAAAACATTAACTCTCTACTCCGGGCAGACCATACCGAACCTACAAAACCCACTATCTGCTGATCCACCTCTTCAAGAGCTTCACGTAACTTACTTAACTATGCTAGAGCCCATAATAGCTTATGACTGCACACGGAAGTTTCTAGCATGAATCATCCCAGTTCCCTTTGAGCCTGGGTGGCGGTCCATAGGAAGATCACACGGGTACCCCGGGATTTCCAAACAAAAACAGACAACACTGGGTTCCCCAGGTGCCTCAATCCACCCAGATGTTAATTTAAGTTGCCACCTTAAGTTGAACCATTAATTAACAATCTCACATCTGTCATGGATTTCACTCAAACCCAAACCATGTCTATGAGCATAGCAAAATAAGATATGCAACGCGTAGAAGTAACTCCCAAGGGTTTGAATGCAGGGCAATAGGTTCTACCTCATCAACTACTTCCCAACCCACATGTTAAAGACATCCTAATCATGCAATGTTTGAGGATTGAGACTAATGCATAAAAACTGGGTATGGAAAGAATATGATCAATGTGTTACTTGCCTTGCTGACGATCCGCGAATCCTAGGGACTCGTAGTAACACGCTTCGCACTCCAGGTGTTCTATCGCAAAAAAACAATAACATACATAAGAAACAAGCAAATATGCACAAGCAAAACTCAAATAAAAGAGGTTGACCAGAAAGTTCAACTTAAGAACTCCGGTTAGCAAAAAGAATCAAATCAAACAGAGTAACGAAACTCAAACGGCAAAAGAAACAAGATCCGTTTACTAATCTGGACCTAGGTTAAGTTTTACAGCAGCAAAACCTTGTGCAAGCTAGTTAAACGAAAAGAGGGTCTCGAGACGAAGATCTAGGCGCTAGAATCGCCTGATTCCGACTAACGAGCAAAAAGATAAACAAAAACTAAGATCAGATCAGAAATCGCGATTGAAAATAATCGCGGATTAATCCGATAAAAGAAACTGACGAACAGACTAACGAACGAGCATTCGTTAACTGTAACTAACGGGCGAAAACTGTTCGTTAAAACGAACGTACGGACGAACGTCCGCTATTTAGAAGAACCGAAAAAAACCGGCGAACCGATCTAAAAAAATGAACTAGGGTTTCTAAAAATACCGAACGGTTCCTTAAAAAAACCGGCGGCTCGGATCCGGCACGGTACCTCCGGCGAGAGGCTCCGGCGAGGCGGGGTTGGGCGGCGGGGCTGCGGTGGTGGTGGTGGGTGGCTCGGGGCGGCGGGGTATATAAAGAGGGGGGCGGCGACTTGGGGGAGGGGCCAAGGCGGGGCGGCGGAGTCCGGCTCGGACTCCTCGTCCGAGGCGGCGGCGGCGGCGTGCGCGACGGGGAGGCGGTGGCGCGGGCGGCTGGGCCGGCGGCCTGGCTGGGTTTCGGCCCAGCCGGCGGAACCTCTTTTTTTTAAACATTTTCGCCGATAGAAATAAAATCCTAAAAAAATAAAATAAAAAACTAAAAATGCCAAAACAAATTTTCACCGTCTAAATAAAATATTTAGAATGAGATGAACATTTTCTTGGCCCAAAAATGCAATGTTGAAAAACGTGCAATTTTTCTAATTGCAATTAAAATCCAAATAAAATCGAATAAATGATTTTAATATTTTTCCTCCAATATTTCAGTTATTTTGGAGAAGTCATATTATCTCCTCTCATATATTTTATTATGAAATATTTTTCGGAGAGAAAAATAATCAAAATAAAAAATCCTCGTTTCATTATTTGATAAAAATCAAATATGAAAACCGGAAAATCCCCAACTCTCTCCGGGGGTCCTTGAGTTGCGTAGGATTTCGAGGATTGCAGAATGAAAATGCAATAAAATATGATATGCATGAATGACCTATGTATAACATTCCAAATTGAAAATTTGAGATGTTACAGTAGGAGAACCACGTGAACCCTTGTTTAACAGCACCTACACGCATAAAAGCAAATACTTGCACCCAATGCGATCAAGGGGGTTGTCACTCCCCTCAGCGGTTATTTGTATGGATCAAATCTCGTAGTGATAGATAAAATAAAATACATAATAAAATAATGTTAATAAAATTGCAGCAAGGTATTTTTGGATTTTATATATGATAAAAGTAAACCCGCGGGCTATAGTTTTCACTAGAGGCTTCTCCACGGTTTTCACTAGAGGCTTCTCTCTCGAACGAAAAGTATATGATGGGTAAACAAATTACTGTTTGACAATTGATAGAAAAATGCATAGTTATGATGATATTCAAGGCAATGATCATGTATATAGGCATCACGTCCAAGACAAATAGACCGACTCCTGCCTGCATGTACTACTATTACTCCACCGATCGATCACTATCCAGTATGCGTCTAGAGTATTAAGTTAATAAAAACGGAGTAACGCCTTAAGCAAGACGGCATGATGTAGACAAAGTAAATCCAATCAATATAAATAAACCACATCGTTTTCCCCTTAATGGCAACAATACAAGTGCGTGCCTTGTCCCTTACTTTGTCACTGGGATATAGAGCACCGTAAGATTGAACACATTACAGAGCACCTCTCCAATTGCAAAATAAATCAATTTTGTTGGTCTAAACAAATGGATAGATTGAAGAGAAATACAAAGCTATAGTAATCATGCATAAAAGAATTCATCAGATCCCACAGTTCATATTCATGAATAATCTGATCATAAACCCAATTCATATTCATGAATAATCTGATCATAAACCCACAGTTCATAAGATCCCAACAAACACACCGCAAAAAATATTACATCGAATATAAATCCAAGAACATGGAGGAGAACATTTTATTGTAGATCAAAGAGAGAGAAAAGGCCATCTAGATACTAGCTATGGGCCCGTAGCTCTGCGGTGAACTACTCACACTTCATCGGAAAGGCAACAAGGTTGATGTAGAAGCCCTCCGTGATCGATTCCCCCTCACACAGAGTAACGGAAAAGGCCTCCAGATGGGATTGCGGAAGAATAGAAACTTGCGGCGGCGGAAAATATATTTTAGATATCCCTTTATTGGTTTCCTGATTTTAGAGAATTTATAGTCGGAATTAGGTCAGACGCATCCATGAGGGGCCCACAAGGCATCAGGGCACGCCTACCCCCTGGGCGCGCCCTGTTACCTTGCCGTCACCTCGTTTGCCTTCTGGTCTCCTCCCGAAGCTTCTAGGTCTTGTTTGTGAAGGAAATATTCCCTAGAGGCAATAATAAAGATGTTATTTATATTTCCTTATATCATGATAAATGTTTATTATTCATGCTAGAATTTTATTAACCGGAAACTTGATACATATGTGAATACATAGGCAAAACAAAGTGTCCCTAGTATGCCTCTACTTGACTAGCTCGTTAATTAAAGATGGTTAAGTTTCCTCACCATAGACATGTGTTGTCATTTGATGAATGGGATCACATCATTAGGAGAATGATGTGATGGACAAGACCCATCCGTTAGCTTAGCATGTTGATCGTTCAGTTTTATTGCTATTGCTTTCTTCATGACTTATACATATTCCTTTGACTGTGAGATTATCCAACTCCCGAATACCGGAGAAACACCTTGTGTGCTATCAAATATCACAACGTAACTTGATGATTATAAAGATGCTCTACAGATGTCTCCGAAGGTGTTTTTTGGGTTGGCATAGATCAAGATTAGGATTTGTCACTCCGAGTATCGGAGAGGTATCTCTAGGCCCTCTCGGTAATGCCCATCACTATAAGCCTTGCAAGAAATGTGATTAATGAGTTAGTTATAGGATGATGCATTATGGAACGAGTAAAGAGACTTGCCGGTAACGAGATTGAACTAGGTATGACGATACCGACGATCGAATCTCGGGCAAGTAACATACCGATGACAAAGGGAAAAACGTATGTTGTTATGCGGTTTGACCGATAAAGATCTCTGTACAATATGTAGGAGCCAATATGAGCATCCAGGTTCCGCTATTGGTTATTGACCGGAGATGTGTCTCGGTCATGTCTACATAGTTCTCGAACACGTAGGGTCTGCACGCTTAACGTTCGATGACGATTTGTATTATGAGTTATGTGATTTGATGTACCGAAGTTTGTTCGGAGTTCCGGATGATATTACGGACATGACGAGGAGTCTCGAAATGGTCGATAGGTAAAGATTCATATATAGGACGATGGTATTTGGACATCGGAAGTGTTCTGGGTCATCAGAAGGGGTTCCGAGCAACCCCCGGTAAAGATATGGGCTTAATGGCCTGGTGTGGCCCCTATAGGCCCAGCCACGTGGGGAGAAAGGGAAAGGAGAGGAGGAAAAGGAAAGTATGAAGTAGGACTCCTACTTCCTTCCCCTCCCCCCTCTTTCCTTTCCCCCTTGTCCAAATATGGTAGGGGGCTGAATTAGATTAGGGGCCCAAGTAGGATTCCTCCTACTTGGGCACGCCCTAGGCTGCCTCCCTCCCTCTCCCTCCTTTATATATGTGGGGAGGGCACCCCTAGAACACACATCAATTGTTCCTAGACGTGTGCGGCGCCCCCTTCACAGTTAACACCTTGGTCATATCGTCGTAGTGGTTAAGCGAAGCCCTGCGCCGGTAACTTTATCATCACCGTCGCGACGCCGTCGTGCTAACGGAACTCTCCCTCGTGAAAGAGATACGGTCATGGGAGTAATTTGTTCCAGATTCCTAGGTGCTTAGTGTTTACTTGATGCATTGATTGGTCATGGCTTTTCTATTGGAGATTAGTCACGGCTAAACTGGCCATTAGTTTGAAATTTGGGGCCCTGCTAAATTGGGGGCCCTGTTCAGTCCAACAGCCTGCACATGTGTGTGGTACGGGCCTGGGTCTAACGGGGTGTTCTGCTGCACGTTTGTTCAGTTGTCTCGTTTGGATCCCGAGGGGCTTTGCGTACCTGGCCTCTTCGCATTGTTGGCCTTGCTCGGATGGCGTGTTTTCGAATACCTAGCCTGGTTTTGGATGCTACTAGGCGTGGCCTGTTGGTCTAGTCACCTCGGTTTCTGGTCCTTCAGTACTTCCTTGGTCGTTCAGTATAAGGTTTCGTTGCGTGGTGGTTTTTGGCAGCTGACCGAGGTACTAAGCACACACGACACACTTAAGTGGACCATGTGAAGGATGTTTTTCACAAAGTATCTGCAATTAGTTATGTTTGTATTGCGTCTGTATTTGCCTTATGTTTACAAATGATAGATGACAGTGATCGTTTCTCAAGTCTTACTTTGGCGCTAGGTAAGTCATTTGCTTGAGCGCGGGAGTTAGACCTAAGTTTTTTTTTCATATTCCAACGGGGTGTATACAAAATCCGCCGGCATACCCATGTCAAGTGAACTATATCATTGAAATCGGGCACTTGAACCCTAGGCCACATGAACAGAAGGAAACAACGCGAACCTACCAAGCGACTGACAGTCCGAGGAAGAGCGTGATCAGCTAGCACGTGAGGTGTATACCTCAGCCGGTTACCCTAGAGCATCGAAAGGATGAGTGATGGAGCTAAATCCAGCAGATCTCGGGTAGGGGGTCCCGACCTGGTAGCATTGAACGATGGTAACAAGGACACATAATTTACCTAGCATTGGAACGGTGGTAACAAGGAAACAACTAGATACCCTACGTCCTGCTTTGATTGTATATTGATTGAGCAAGTATCAAGTACATGTTGATCTACCTTGAGATCATGTGTGTATGATGGTTATCTCATCTCTAGGATGTATTGAGATTTTGATAGTCTATCAACTAGTCTAGCCTCGGCTTAAATAATGTATCAGAGGCATAGGATAACAGGAGTCCTAGCCAGCCACATCGGTGGAGAGGAGTCCTTGTCTTGAACAACAAGGCTTCTTTTTTCTTCCCTGTACGCGTCATGGACCCTCTTGACGTAGCCCCTTGATGGGGAAAGTATCTAGTGCTCCCAGGCTTGGGGTGCTCCCGATGCTTCAAATGTCCGAAAAACATTTTTAAAATGTTCAAAAAATTCTGAAAAAAATGCAGCACATCAACGGAACATCAATGTCTCTTGTCACAAAATTTCAAATCAAAATTCGAAACATTGCTTGAGATACAAAAATGACAAATTTTTGTACATAACATAAGTTGGGCTTTAGTTTTGGCCCATTATCACATTGATGTCCAATTTGTCATTTTTGTATCTCGAGCAATGTTTCGAATTTTGATTTGAAATTTTGTGACAAAGAGACATCGATATTCCGTCGATGTGCTGCATTTGTTTCAGAATTTTTTGAACATTTTAAAAAATATTTTTCGCATCGGAGCCCCGGAAGCATCCTAGGCCTGGGAGCACTAGATACTCCACCCTTGATGAACCGCCATAGGGGTCCTCTGCCTAGCCCACCTAGCCGAGAGAGAGACAACATGGTGAGTGACCTGTAATCCAGGACATCATCACCTGGCAGACTTGGGAAACGAGCAATCCAGATGTGTTATCTTCGGGTCGGTGGATGGTGGTTGCTTTCTGGCTCCAGGTTGCCGATTACTATTTGTTGTGTGTGTCTATTGCTAGTTAAGAGGTTGCCGTGGAGACTGGTTGTTAGTACGTGCTACCCATCGTTGTGTTGCACGGTTTGGCATACAAATGCGGCATCTTCCTTGCACCCAACACACACTATAGGCTTTCATAATTACCATGCATTGGTATACGGCGTGGTGCGGACCATAAGTGATCGTCGAGCTCATCGCTGCCACCCGGTCGAGTATTCCTGTTTCACTCGCCTACCATTGTGGCCTTCATATTTCCTGTAGATTGAGGTTTCGTCTTACTTTGCATCATTTTTACTTTGTTTTCCTTTTGTTTCGAATGTTTGCACCGGGGGCGGGGGGAGACTCTCAAGAATGGAGAAAAAATTCAGGCGAAGATAATGACTTTTCCACAGCAAGGAAAAATCGACAAAACCCAGAATGCTCATTTTCAAAAGGAAAAGGGCCATGGGCCAGAAGCTTGGGCCAGGGGGTGGCCTGTCGGGCCACACTTCATGCCTACGCGCCCCAGAGACCCAGGACACTTGGAGGAGGCATGTGGGACCCATGCAACTACCCTGGTTGCCTCACCGGCGCCGAAGATCTTATATTTACCTAAATCTCCGTGGTAAATTGTATTGCATTGTTTTGATGCCGTGGCGGCAGTGAACACCATCTCTCCTAGAGTGCTTATTAGGCCGGATATCCACGTCCTCCGGCTAGGGGAATTCAAAATTTTGTCCTCACCAACACCAAGGCATCGTGGGAATCATTTTCAGTCACTCCATCATCACTGTCTCCAACAAAATCCTACCCCAATCTCCATGTTGATCTTCATCTCTGCACAACTGTTATTTTTGTCATGTACAGGGCCGTTGAATTGTATACTATCCTTTTCTGGCTAGATGGGCTGTACACGAAAGCTAAAAAGATCAGGGGTATTGATGTGTAATCAAAGTACATATTTTGAGCAACTGTATGGTCTCCTCTTTGAAATCACACCTAAAAAAATCATCAAATATTGATCTACCATCTCTGTTGGTTGAGAGGATACATCCTAAAGTCTTATCTTAGATGAGATGCCTATCACAAATACAATAAGTTCCAGTGTAGGATAATCAAGGATGAGCCAAGAACATGTAACCTACCACAAACCACGGCTTCATGCACCTATTATTTTAGGTAATTAAATGATGTACCATGAAGTCCACAGCCATAAATGTAAAATGCATTGTTGGCGCCTAAATGATTATTTATACTGGGTGATGTGTTGTGCATATAGAATTCTGCATAGCGTTGCCGCTGTACCAAGTACTCCTTGGCGAGAAACTACAACATCCACATTAATTTTCGACATTCCATTCGGAGGCGTGATCCAACTGTCCACCAGGTTGGTACAGGGATCTCCAAAATTCAGCGATGGAGCTTGTCAGAAAATAATGTGGTAATACTGGCAAACACGCAACCCATGGAGTGGCGCTCGCGAATGATATTGGGTTAGCCTATTTCGGCTTTTTCCCACCAGTTTTGGGAAGGTTAGTTCTACAACCTCAATTTGTTTTTATGTTTCTTTTTCCCGGTATTACCGGTTATTCCTGCATTTTTATTTTTCGTTTTTTGCTTGTTGTTTTTTATTTTATTGTTTTTATTAAATCCAAGAATATTTTTGAATTTACGCACATTTTATGTAATCCAAGAACATTTTTCAAAGTTATAAGCATTTGTTTGTGATTCAGAACTTTTTGTAAGTTTGGTATGAATTGTTTTAATTGACATGTTTTATAATCCAAAGAACATTTTTCGAAAGTGAGGACTTTTCTTTGAAATTCAGTAACATTTTGAATTTATGATTATTTAACAAAATTCACCTTATTGTAATTCAACAACGTTTTTTAAATTGTCGATTTTTAAGAACAATTGTAAACTAATCTAAAACTTCCGACAATTTTTAAATTTAACTTTATGTTTCAAATTCATGACGATATGTCAATATTTATTAACCATTTTTTGAATTTTTTATTACTAAAAATTAAAATTAAAGATAAAAATGAAATGGACGAAAATGAATTAATAAAAGGGACCCACCCTCGCACTGGGCCGTCCCAAAGCGAGCAGGGGTGTGGCGTTTGGTCGCTCCCCACCGCGGGAGAGAACTCCTGGTCGCTCCCCGAAGCGATCCAACTAAACCCTCCGTGTTGGGCCGGCTCACATGGGACAATGCTTATTTCCGACTTGTTCTGACATGGAAATAAACATTCCGCAGCCCATGTCTCTTCCTTTGCATGCCATAGTCAGCTGTTGCCACGAAATCATCAATTAAGGAGTACCATGTGCATCACTTGTCATAACCTTTGAATTTTCTATTTTTTCATAAATTAGTTTATTCAAATATTTTATCTTTTAAACCGTGCGTTCGAATCAGGAACTATTTTCACCGTAGGATTTCTCGCGTCGAGATCTACGAAACTAGATGCCTTGTTAATAAGTTTGAACGAACTTTCTTTTGCGAAAAAAAACAGAAGAAAAAAACTACGCCGGAAGCACCAACTTTTTTTTCACAGAAAAAACTTTCAAGCTATTCATCATAAATAATGATAGTACAACGAAAACTAGAAACAATAAAAATTATATCAATATCTGTTGACCGCCTAGCCATCACTATAAGGAGCGAAGCGAGCCGAAGGCGCGCCGCTGTCTTTGCCCCTCCCTCGTCGAAGCCGGCAAACCTTGTTGTAGTAGACAGTTGGAAAGTCGTCGTGTAAGGCCGCAAAGAACCAACGCACCGGAACAACAACCGTCGTCAATGAAAAGTGTACATCAGAAAGATCCAACATGAAGACACGAGAACATAGACGAACGACGAATAGATCCAATTGTTTGACACGAAAAAGGAAAGACTGTGCTCATACAAAAAAGATAGAGGTTTTGTATAAGCGTCTCCATTGCCCTGGGGACAGAATGTTGCGGGCGTGCCAGTGTACAAAGTACACAAATACAAAGAAGAAGAATGGAAAAAGATGAGGCCTGCCGGCGCGGCCAAAGGATCAAGCGATCGGATCTTCTGGTTCCCGAGGGCCTCGAAAAGCCCCCAATTAATTACTCCCGCGGATAGTACCGTGGGACACCTCCGATTAAGCTGTGCAGTTGCCGTCTTCGGTCTTCGCTTCGTGTTCCTTATGTATGGTGGTGGTGTGTGTATGGCGGCGGCAGCATGCGCCGTCGAAAACATGGCCTTTGCTCCGGCCACGCCCGCCTACGCTGTCTTGCCTCGTCGGCGTTGAGCAGCGTCCATGTGGTTGTTGAAGTAGCATGCATGGAGGCCTGGCTTGGACGTCGTCGATGACATTGTAAATTCGTCGGGAGCGTGAGGGGTATGCCCCGCAGGAGTAGATGTCGAAAGGAAAAGGAGTGGATGGACGTGCGACACATGGTGTGCACACATCCGTCGATGACCGCGTATACCGCCACCATTGGCGGAGGAAATCGCCACCTTGCACCGCTCGGCACGTGTGACACATGTTCGTGCCGACGAAGAGGGAGGCCGCAAGATACGCCTAAGCGTGTCCCGGCCGCAGCTGGATGTTGTCTCCGCCGCCATAGTTACGATGAGTCATCGTGACTCATCGAGTGTCGCGCCGCCTCCATGGTTACGACAAGTCGTCGTGACTCGTCGAGCGCCGCGCCGTCGCCGACGCGTTGAACAGACCACATCGGCGAGTCCCAGCCAGCTCATGGCGCCTCCATCGACCGGCAAGACAGCGGCGAAGGAGATCTCGTGATGCGGCGGAGCCTCGCCCAGCCGCCGATGGTGTAGGTAGAAGGGGTGGCGCCCTAGATGGCGCTGAGTCGAACGATGCTTGTCGTCGAGTCCCGGCACAATAAGGTTACCGGCGGACTCGGCGATGGAGAGTGCATCGGGGAACATGCATGGGCGGCAGTCCTTGCACATCGTTGTCTCTATGCGAAGCAAATCTATTTCTTTTGCGGGAGCAAATCTGTGCCTCCATGCGAAGCAAATCTATACCTCCCGTGAAAGAAAAAAAATCCTTTCCATGAGCACAATTGTGCCTCTTATGGAAGCGAACATGTGCTTTCACGAGATGCAAATATGTGTCTTTAAAATGTTAACTTCATATTGGCTTGACAACATTGGCGAAGCTTCTACAAGGTCGAGTGGGTTTTGGCCCGCCCAGGGCTGGAGCAAAAATATATTAATATATAGGCATGATGACCAACGGGCTAGCGCACCAGTAGTGCAGCCCACGACACCGTTGATAGAGCAGCACACATCAGCCTCGCAAACACACAGTCGTTCCATGAAAGAAAAGAGCAGCGGAGGTGCTCAGGACCAGCCGCCGCCAGCCGGCTCACAGTGCAACCCCCGACCGCCACCCACGGAGCACATCAGTGCCGGATCCGGCTTGCCTACTCTCTTTTCATGCTCTCATCTATACTCTCACTTCATTCTACGACTGTGTTTTTTCCCTTTTTCTTTCTAATCTAATCATCCCCTTCTGATTTTAAAGGAGTCGGGCCGGGTCTTATTTTCTTTCAATCAAATCAAGCCATGTACGTGGGAGTACGGATAGGAGCACGCGCAGGGAGCAGACAAGTCTCGTCCATCAGTGCCTACCTCCGGCATAATTGAAGATGAGGAAGATTAAATGGTATAGTTTTTTTAAAGGGTTGATATGGTTGACTAGGGGGGGGGGGGGGGTTAGTAGGCAACTATTAATTTTTAGCTCTTTTGATCAAATTATATTTAGCAACAAATAGATTGTCTAGATACGCAACTAGGTGAACAACCTATATGATGCTAACAACAATAAAACAAGCAATCAAGCAAGGAATACAACACAATATTAGCTTACACAAGGTAAACGTAAGAGATAATCACAGGTGAAGTCAAAGAAGACGAGAATGTGTTACCGAAATTCCTTCCCTTTAGGCAGAAGTACGTCTCCTTTAGAGCGTTCTGAAGGCACAATGCTCCCCAAGAAGCCAATAGGCCACATTATTCTCCCCACACCTCCGTACAATGCAAGAAGTCGTTATTCCATTAGTGCTGCCCCTGAAGGCGGTGATGAGACCTTTACAAACAAGATTGGTGCTCTCTCCACAACTTAATTGAAGGCTCCCAACACCACGACGAGCCTTCACCACAATGGATTGTGCTTCCCGGGTGACATCTTCCGTCTAGCGTGCCCACACGCTCAAGAGTAATAAGATCCGCAAGGGATTAGTTGGGGGAATCAAATTTCTCTGGGTGGAAGTGTCGATCGGGGCCCTCTCAAAGAAAGCCCTAGAAAATCCACAAGATTTGATGGCCAGGGAGAGAGATTGGGAGAAAATGAGCTTAGGGGCAACAATTGAGCTTGGGGAAAAAGATGTAGCTACGTCTTCTTGGGGAAGAAGACATCCTTATATAGTGAGGGAACAAATCCAACCATTTTTTGCACACAGACGTGCACAAGCGGTACTACCGCTCGGGGGGGGGGGGGGGGGGGGGGGGAGCGGTACTACCGCTTGGCATGATGTTATCGGCAAGTGCATGCAAGTGGGTGAACCACATGCACGATAGTTTAGTTGGAGTGGTACTATCGGCACTACGAGCGGTACTACTGCTTTGTAATGCACATCGCGGTGGTACCCACGGTAGTGGAGACACTATTAGGAAAATGCTTATACATAGAAGTTTACCAGTAGCGTCTGTTTGGGCCCCCATGCTACTGGTATGTACCAGTAGCGTCTGGTACAAAATGCGCTACTGCTACTAAATAATAGCAGTGTTGGTTAGCATGGGTCGCACTGCTGTTACGTGGGCCACAGACCCAAAACGGTAGCCCACTTGGCTGTAGCGTGGGCTGTGCATCGGCGCTATGGCTAGTGGGCTTAGTAGTAGCGTCGGCCCGTACGCAGTGCTACTACTACACCAAAATAAACCCCCCCCCCCCCCGTAGCTTCATCTCACTTCGATCGTTCTCCTCTCCGCCCGATGCTGCCACGATTAGGGTTCCTCCCCCAGCCACCACGCACCACCGTAGGTAATGCTCACCCCCCAGCTTCTCCTCCCCCTCTCTCACCGCCCGCGCGCTCTCGCCGGCCGCCTCCCCACTCCCCCTGCTGCCCCACTATCCCGGACCCCCTAACTCCGCCGCCGCCCCCACTCCGGCCAGCTCGGGCTATATCGAGCCCCTGAGTCTCGATGTGATCTCGCCCTGGTGCCGTGTCCATTAACTCCCTTGGCAATCCTGGAGAGATTTTGGGAAGGGGTGGGTGGCGGATTTATGCCTTCTCTGAGTCAAATTCTCCAATGATCCGGGGTTTGGAGAGTGGTTGTCGATTTAATTTGTTTTGTTGATAGACACATTAGTTTCTTCTACTGTCAAGTCAGTAAAAAATCAGCATTTAATTTGTTAGTGGAGAAAACAAATCAGCATTTCTTTGGTAAAAAATGCAAGCCAAGCCAGTAATGAACAAGTAGTTTCTGCTACTGTCACTAGCTAAGGCAATAATGTGATATTTTTGGCTAGATAAAGCCCTACAAGCCTGGGACATTGATAACCCACAAGTATAGATGATCGTTTGTAGCCTTTTTCGGTAAATAAGAGTGTCGAACCCAACGAGGAGCTAAAGGTAGAACAAATATTCCCTCATGTTCTATCAACCACCGATACAACTCTACGCACACTTGACGTCTACTTTACCGAAAACAAGTATGAAACTAGTTTCTAGGAGTGATGCTAGAACTACTTTGCAAGAATAAAACTAGAAGTACTTTGCAAGATGATAAAAGTTAAGTGTTTAGTAAAAGGGTTCGTTTCAACAGGAAAATTATTTGTCCCTAGGCAATCGATAACAAGTAGTAGTAATCATTCTTGTAATTTTATATGAGAGAGAGGCATGAGCTAACATACTTTCTCTACTTGGATTATATGCACTTATGATTGGACCCCTAGCAAGCATCCGCAACTACTGAAGATCATTAAGGTCGTGAAACCCAACCATAGCATTAAGTATCAAGTCCTCCTTACTCCCATACGTCATATCCCACTTACTCGGGTTTAAGCTTCTGTCACTCTCGCAACCCACCATAAGCGAACCATGAACGTATTGCAACACCCTACATCGGGGGCCCCTCACGTTTCCGCGAGAACGGAGGGCACCATAGGATAGCACCATAAATAAAATATACAATCCTACCAACCAAGATCAAATTAACCCACAAGACAAAGCGGATCTACTCTAACATCATACGATAGCCGAATATCATTGGCAAATAATATATGGAATTGAGCACCGTGTTTAAGTAGAGATTACAACGGGGAGAAGGGGTGTTACACCACTGCATAAAGGGGGAGAGAGTTGGTGTTGACGGTAGCAAGATTGTTGATGTAGATCGCCGTCCCGATCGTTGCCCCGGCGACACTCCGGTGCCACCAGAAGCGAGGGGGAGAGATCCCCCTCCTTCTTCTTGCTTGGCCTCCCCCCTAGATGGGAGGAGAGTTCCCCCTCTGCTCCTTGGTCTCCATGGCGGCGGAGGGGCGGGAGCCCCTCCGACATTGGATCTCCCTCTTTGTTCTTTTCTGTTTCGCGTTCCCCAGATCTGGCCAAAAACCGTTTCTTATATTCCCGGAGATCCGTAACTCCGATTGCGCTGAGATTTTGACACAATTTTTTTTCCGGATATAAGCTTCCTTGCACCCGAAGTAGAGCTCCAGCCGACGTACGAGGTGAGCACAACCCACCACCATGTGCTGGCTCCGGGACCGTGCCTTGATGTCTTGTGGTGCGTGTGGGCCTCCATTTGCGGTGATTCCAACTCCAAAAAATCACATATATTCCAAGATAATTCTCCGTAGAATTTTATTGCATTTGAACTTCGTTTGATATGGATTTTCTGCGATACAAAAAACATGCAAAAGTAGGAACTGTCACTGGGCACTGGATCAATAAATTAGTCCAATAAATCATATAAAAAGTTACCAAAAATATGTGAAAATTGTACAATATTGGCATGAAACAATCAAAAATTATAGATACGATGAAGATGTATCAGACATCTCCCTAATATCACCGCTAGTTAATTGCTGTCAACCAGTTACAAAACTTTTGTGCACGTACCATATCCTCTAGATCTGCCAAAATAAAATGTAATAAGGGATCCATTGCATAACATTTGTTTGCTGACTGCACATATCTAAGAATGGATTAGATCATTAATTGCTATTGGAAGTTTAGAGCTGTTAGGGTTTTGCTTTTGTAGATAAATGGCATGACATGTTGGCTATAACTAGTATTGTGGTTTAGCTTATCCCATATCGTCTGATGTGCATACTCACGAGATGGTAGCATGCTGGTTTTATTTGTGTATAGTAGTTCAATACCATTTTGTTTTGAAAGCTGGGAGTTGGCCCTGTAAGGTCAACTAGTTTGTTAGTAACATGGTATTGATATTTTTTTGTTTTCCATACGATCCAATTTGGGACCGGGTTCCACTATGAAAATATAATTGAAGAAGGACCAAAAATAGCACATGCTACTGTTTTTCTATCCGGTGAAGTGGACCGTTCATCCTTGCTCACGCATATTGCTTTAGGAAAATGATGACACCACCACCACCACCACCACGTCGACTGTGCAAGTCAAGGTGCGCCAGCAACCTTGCAACTGGCACGCTGTTCGGCATCTACTTCCAGCCGAGCTTTCTTCACGCGGCGGTAAAAATTATATGAAACTTGTAACAACTATTTTGTTTTTTGTGTTATATATTGGCATTAATGCATTGTGTATATATCATTTTGATTTTTTTTTACATAGATCGTTCCATGCAATGTGAGATTGGAATTCAACGGGCTGACCGGAGACACTGTGACCTTTGAGGCTCCTGGGGGCCCCTACAGTATGGAGGTCGAGAAAGGACGAAATATGTCACAGATGGGAGGAGATGGATGGGTCCATTTCATCGCCCACATGGGTATCACTGGTGGTGAGTTGATCAGCTTCTCCTTCAGAGCAGAAAGACCCAAGCTGACCGTCATTTGTGTCAACACGGAGAAAGATGATGAAGATGATATCCACTTGATGAAGCCATCTATGCTCAAAATGAGGCTGAGCGAGGAGGAGGTGTGCAACCTATGGGACATAATTCCGCCCCGTGCTGACTTTGTCGGGGTGCCATTCGTGACCCGCCTGACAAGTACCATGGTTGATCGGCATGTCATGGTATGTTGTACTTACTGTAGTAATTTGATGATATGCTTTATTGTTATACTTACAAATGCAAATTATCCGATGATATGCTTAGTGAATCCGATGATGTGCTTAGTGTAGAGTCCAATGATATGTTGTGTGGAAGCTAGCCGATGATATGCTTTAGTGTAGAGTACGATGACATGCTTACTGTCCGATCAATGATATACTTTAGTGTGTAGCTAGAGTCCAATGATATATATATATATATATATATATATATATATATATATATATATATATATATATATATATATATATATAGGGTCGTGCTATTCGTCACCCTGGGTGGGGAATAATTATTCTTCACCCCCTCTCTATTTTGACATCAATGAATCGTATTTTTACGTTTCGTAAATTTTGTCTTATTTCAACATAAAAAGAGAATGTAAGAAAAATATGTACTCATCGTAAAAAATATTTTATGTTACGTAAAATTACGAATGTAAAAATATAGTGTAAAACATACATAAAATATGATTTCTCTGGTCTTATAACCTATTTTTTTGTTTTTTATACCAAATTTTACATATTAAATCAATACACATGTAACTATTTATATTTTAAACGTAATTTATTTAAGAAGCGATCGTAAGATTACCTCGGGTGAAGAATAACTTATTCTACATCCTGAATGATGAATAGTAACACCTAGGGGTAGTTACCCCACATGTCTCAAATACTATCATGTGTTAGTATATATACTACTTTATCATTTTTAGTATGTTCATACACTATATTTAAGATACTTGAAAGTGAGTTACATGAAAAAATTGCAAGTTGGCTCATAGTTTTTATTATATTTATGAAATATGTACATATTTGTATGTAAAAAAGAGCATACTCAAAATACGATACATGCTACCTAAAAAATGTGATACATACTAACCAAATGTTATTATATACTACATACTACGCGTACATACTCTCGTTTTTGACAAATACTACATACAATATACAAAACGGAAGTGGTGGTAACTACCATGGGTGGTAGGAAACATTTGTCATATATATATATATATATATATATATATATATATATATATATATATATATATATATATATATATATATATATATATATATATATATATATATATATATGCTAGTGTAGAATCTAAGGAACTGTTAATAGTGTCGAATACATAATTATTAGAATTCGAGGAACTGTTAATAGTGTCGAATTCATGCTTAATAGAAATGTAGTATTATGTCTTTTGATAGTGTAGATATCTTTTTTGAATTCTGGTATCGAGCCTGACGAAGAAGGCTCTGCTAGAATACACCTTACCGCAAGGGGCTCTGTCATCACCTGTGCGTACGGCGTAGATACGGACGGTCGCACACACTTAAGCTCGGTTGGGTGGAAGAGATTGCTCGTTGGCAAGAATCTTCATGTTGGATAGGCCATCCTAATTACTATTAGGAACACCGACCGCCAAGGCTTGAGGATGATGATCGTCATCGATATCATCTAGAACTATATATGTGTGTGGCTGCTGAACCATATATATGCTACTGTATGACTACCTAGTAGACTGCTATCAACTATTATTAGTTCGCCATATGAGATCTATCCATGCATCTTGACTATATATGGGTACCTATAATGTTTGTGAGATTGTGGTTATATTAAATGTGGTGTTGTGGTTAATGATATTGTTATATGAGTACCTAGTATTCGCGACATTGTAGTTTACTGAAACGGGTATTGTTCTACAATATAGAAAGCAAAAAAAAATGTTGAACGATACATCAGCAACGCGGGGACAGGAAAAGCGCTATAGCTTGATAGTAGTAGCGCGTGACAGAAGATCGCTACTGATACGGTTACTAGTAGTAGCGTTGGGTTAGACCGCGCTACAACTACCAGTTAGTTGTAGCGCCATAGTAGTAGCGCGGCTACCCTTGCTACTGATAGCAATAAAATCCGCGCCGCTACTAGTGTTTTCCCTAGCCCTAGTAGTGAGACGGGTAGGGTGGTACTACCGCTTGGACGGGTACTACCGTGATCTACTTCCGCTCAACTACCATGTATGCGAACGTGAGGTTCGAGAGGCAATAAATGAGCGAAGGTAGTGCCAATGGTGGAAGGAGTTTTAGTACCTCACTAAGCGGTACTACCTCCCTTCACCCGCGGTACTATCGCTTAAAGCAGTATAACCACCCTATACCACTGCAGTACTACTGTGACAAAGGGGAGGGCAACAGAAGCTCAAAACTAAGCGGAGGAAGCCGCAGTACTTGATGAGGTGGTACTACCGCTCAGGCGCCACCAGGACAAGGTTCAAGTCTCACACCATATGTAACGTAGGCATCATTAGCACAAATGCCCGTGCTTTGTAACGGGAAAGAATATGAGAAAAATCCTTATTTGACACTGTCTTAAAATCCGATTCTTTATTTAACACTGGAAAAGTTTTTCTTCCCTATTTGACACTATACGACACTTCCGTCTATTTTGATCCTAAATGACACCTGAAAAGACGATTTTGCCCCTCATGCGGTATGTGTGCGCGCGTGTGTGTGTTGTTGCGTGTGTGGGTGCACGCGCACATGTGTGCTGCTGCTGCATGTGTGTGTGCATGTGTGTCATTGCGTCCATGTTTGCTACTGCGTGTGTACGTGCGCGCGCGTGTGTGTGCCGTTGCGGGCCTATGTGATGCCTGCGTGTGTGCTGCTGTTGCGTGTGTGTGTATGTGTGTGTGTGCTGCGTGCGTGTGTGTTGCTGCGTGTGTGCGCACGTGCATGTGTGTTGCTGCGTGTGTGTGCGTGTGTGTGCACACGTACGCGTGCGTGTTGTTGCATGTGTGTGCGTGTGCGTGTGTGTTGATGCATGTGTATGTGTTGCTGTGTGTGGGCTTCTGCCCTCGCACTAGTGCTGTGTGTGTGCGCTATTGCCCCCACATACATACTGCATGAGGGGCAAAAGAGTCTTTTCAGGTGTCATTTAGACTCAAAATGAACGAAAATGTCATATAGGGAATAAAATTTAGAACTTATGTCAAATAGGGAAGAAATTTTTTTCCAATGTCAAATAAGAAAGCAGATTTTAAGATAGTGTCAAATAAAGAATTCCCTCAAAGAATATTGACATGTACCTAAGTCTTTTGAAAATGAATGTGTAAGCACAGTTGTACTTCGGTATGAAAAAAGTTTTTTCTGTCCACCAAATTTGATCAATGCCCATGAGTTTGCAATGGGTGAGAAAATTAACGTGCACTCCCATTGAATGAATATGTAATTTGTGCTATTTTTTCGTCCACCAAAATTATTCTATGCCTGTGCATTATAGCGAAAGAGAAAATTAATATACTCTCACATTGAATGAAAATCTAATTTGTGTTTGTAAAAATTAATCATGAACCGTGCCTCAGTGTTATTATTTAGTTCATTTCTCCTCTTCTCTCCCCAATGGGTTCTTCTCTTAACCCTCTTCTTTTCTCTTTATCTCTTTCATAATCATGGGCATCACAAAGTTAAGTCCATCGTTCTCAATATATCTTACCAAAGGGAAACCACTCCTTACCCTCTTATTATTATATTATTATTATTATTATTATTATTATTTCCTTAGCCGCTTACCTATTCCCTTATTCAGCCCACAATTCGTGTTTTAAACCCACTATCATGCAGCATGCAATGTTCAACCCACCTTGCATGTGACGGTTTTCCTTTAATTATCTCACATGAGGCAACGATGGTGAATCTATATGAATTGGTGAGAATCGATTTAAGGTAGCGAGGTGGGACTATTCAACACGAGATGTTCACGGACATTAACACCAAAAGTAACACTGTAAGATCAGAATTCATTTTTTTTGTTCGCTAGTGTGTGGGCGCACTTCTAGAGTGCAGGCCTAGGCCTAATATGGGTGTGTGGCCCAGGTAGTAGGCCCAGCTGGTGTGATGAGGGTTGATCCTCATATATTTGAAATAAAGTGAGGAGGCACGGTTGGTTACTACTAAGGCATTGTTTCACGAGATCTGCAGTTCGATACTCACGCCCAACACCATTTTTTTGTGCTGCTTGGTTGACCGGAAGAAAAAAAATGTTCATCCGTGGCCCAGCTCGGTAACACAATGGTCATGGAAAAAAAATTCATCCATGCCCAGGGGTAGGAATACGATGGGCCGTCCCGCTTGGTTTAGGTTTTTGCGTTTCGGTTGCACGTATGTCCCAGCTTTCTTTCCATTCGCAGTGTGCGTACCGGAGTAAACAAAAAATAGCGTACATAAATAAATCATCAAAACGGGACGAAACAAAGCGGTGCCAAACCAAGAGTACCTATTCCCTTTAATAATAAGTATACATATAGATATGTCTCGCACCATATGACAAGGTCTCAAGTCTCACACAAACCAAAGTAAAGTAAGATAAAGAGTTGACGAGGATAAAACACAAGGCAAATAAGGCAAGCTTGTGACTCGGCAACTCCCCTAGAAAAGCAAATGCAAATCCTCGGTCCTAACCTCTACCCCCTTTGGAATCGAGACACCAAAAAGACAAAGAGGAGCTAAACATCCCGAGGTAGTAGTCCTAGTGCTCCTCCTCGTCTTCAAAGGACTCATCCGAGTCCCTGTTACTGGCCTCCTAGAGCTTCTCCATGATATCATCATCCTCACCAGTGGCACCACGAAAAGCAGACGTCGTGGCGTTGGAGTCATTGGAGTCGGTCCACTTGTTTTTCTTCCCAATCCAGGACTCCTCTGAGGTGATCTTCTTCTCAGACCCACTCTGCACCTCCAGATGCATGTGCCTCATCATCATGATTTGATGTTGCCTAGCTGTCTTCTCTACCGCATGAGCTTTGTACAACTTCTTTTGTGTTTTCATTAGAAAGAAAAGGTGCTTCCTCACCTTCTTCTTGAGCTGGCAGCCAAGTAGGCTTGTAGGATCAAAAGTATGTCCAGAGGGGGGGGGGAAGGTATTAGAATACTTGACCAAATAAAAACTTATCATTTTACCAATTTTAGTTGTAGGTAAGTTTTAGCAAATCTACCAAGTCAAGTACGCCTTACACATGCAAGTCTAAGAGTTTTGCAACGGAATGTAAAGAGTTTGCATATGAATATAAAGGAGGGATCGGAGATTTCAAACTCAATGAAGACACGATTATTTTTGGCGTGGTTCTGATAGGCGGTGCTATCGTACGTCCACGCTGATCGAGACTTTAACCCACGGAGGGTGAAAGTTGCGCGATTCCACGGAGGACTCCACCCATGAAGGGTCCATGAAGAAGCAACCTTGTCTATTCCATCATGGCTTCCATCCATGAAGGAGTAGCCTCACTTGGTTAGATCTTCACGAAGTAGGTGATCTCCTTGCCCTTACAAACTCCTTGGTTCAACTACACAATCTTGGAGGCTCACAAGTGACACCTAACCAATCTAAGAGACACCATTCTTCAAAAGGTAATAGATGTTCAACTGTCTTCAAATGATAGTCGCCCAAACACTCAAACACTCTCTCTCAAATTTGGCTTTGGTAGGAGAGGGGATTGAATGGAAAGCAACTTGAGGAAAGTTAGAAATCAAAATTCAAATGATTGGATTGGAATCACTTGATCTGAACATATGAGTAGGTGATTCTCTTTTCAGAAAATGACTATTCGTTCTGATGGCTCTCTCCTCTCAATCATTACAAGCCTTTGACCCAACTTGATGACACCGGCATGAGAATCTTAGTGAGACTGATTAGTGTAAATAGATGATATATCCATCGATCCTGTGTAGCTTGGTGTTGGCCGAAAACAAAACTAAAGATCTGCCACACAAGATCCAGTTTTAGCTTTTCTCTATGGCGTGTGTTCTTCTGCGGGAATGGGCAAGACGTAATATTTCAATGCGTGAGTGCTCGTGCGTCAACGCATGCATATGTGTGTCAACGTACTTAGAGGAAGTGCTGCGACGGGTAAGAGACGATGATGCCAACAATGCAAACACATTGTTCGGCAGCACTCTGCAAAATGTCATCCTTCCAAGCAAACAGTTATATTAATTAAAGGCTAATGCGTTTTATAAACATCAGTATGATTCCCAATCTTTCAAGACCAGCTTTGGTTCACATAAAAAACAAGACGACCAAGTCTCTCTAGTTATCATGTGAACCCATGCACCCAGAATCTTTCAGGACCAGCTTTGGTACCATAGAGGAACTCACAAATCCACCAGCGAGACATCAGCTAAAGCATCTACCCACCACCAACCGTGGAACCAATGCACCAAGAACCTTTTACTCGAATCCAACCTAGATAAGATGAAACACAGGAAACTGGAGAGCACAGACAAACTAATCTTCATCCATACCACCTTGTTTGGGGGGCCGCGGACCTCCTGCTGGCTTTGCCATGATGATCTGTGTTCCACATAGGTATTAGCATATGAATAAACGACCATAGTTTTATGCATATGAAGATGACACGAAAGATTGATAATCCTACCTGGTCAATCCGTAGTACACTACATACAACATCTGCCGAGTATTTTAGAGCGAAGGACCTGATTGAAGGGAAAAAGGTTAAGTGGGACATAACAACCTATGTACGCACTTCAAATTTTAAATATGCAAATTAATATGTATCTTGCCGAATAAATGCACAAATTAATAAACAGGGCATGAAAGCACGGAAAATATAGATGACAACACAAATTATTGAACTGGGTATGAGAAAGAACTGATTATGTACAAGGCACCTTGATGTAGCATTTTCGTGGTATCAAGGACACCAGCCGGTAACAGTATATTCGCATCATATCAGGGTATAGATTGAAACGATAAGGATCATAAACAGACATTGTCAAAGCTTCTAGAAGGATTTCCACACCTATTGACAACTAGATATTGAGTAAGGCTTACTTTGTAATGTAGAGGTCCCATATTTTCATAATTGACGCATCCTTGCAAGAACCTTCCTTTAAGTCAATGCCAACTTTCACATTGCCAGCAGCATGCTCAGCATAGAGGGAAGATATTATCTCCATTGCACCAAGTCCAGCATTTTCAGAAAGTGTTCTTGGAACCATTTCAAAACTTTCACCAAATTTTGCAATGGCATACTGATCCAACCTGCATAATTGACCAACAACAGGTGGTGTAAATTAGGAAAAGATTAATAAGT
Source organism: Triticum aestivum (assembly GCF_018294505.1). Taxonomy (NCBI): domain Eukaryota; kingdom Viridiplantae; phylum Streptophyta; class Magnoliopsida; order Poales; family Poaceae; genus Triticum; species Triticum aestivum. Next base: position 2,614,527 of record NC_057809.1, on the reverse strand, counting down.
AACATTCAGTTTCATAAACCAACTAAAAAAATTATTATAGCAAGAACATGGTTCACATATCAAATATGGCTCGAGTCCTACAGAATTATGGGACTCTTCACAAGGAATACAAAGAATTTTTTTATTAATACAAAATTATAGATAAACATGGATGTGTGAACTAAAAGCCCCAATCTGGACGTCAGATGCAACCACTCCATCTACCGTTATATCCCAATGAACACCAGGAGAAGATGCACAATAGGACTTGTATATTTATTGCCATTGTACTGGAATGCATTCGAGGATAAAATTTGCGCACTTGAAGGTGGTTAATCAACAGAACTATCATTTCTAAACTCATGTTTCAGATGTGCCCTTTTACATATATGTATGAAATTTATTTGTCACACAATCAAATATAGTTACCCTGTTTCCTTCAGAGAAAATTCCTTCAATCTCTTTGCCAGCTCTACTTCTGTTGCGGCAGCTCCAGGAATAATCCGACTGTCCCTGCACATTGACTAGTATAAACACCAACAGTTAGATGACATTTAACAAATCAGACAATAATGGAGCATGACTAATACAAAACAATGCAAGGATATTGGTTTCAACCTACATCACATACATACCTTGTACGTGTTTACGCCATCATCGACAGCTCTTTCAAGATCTTCTAATATACTGTCAGTACTGCCTCTTAAGACAACAGTAGCCACTAAATTTCCACCTTCTTCATTTTGGACAACAGTCACCTATAGAGCAAAGCAGAGATGTTGAGAAAGGACAAGGTGATGTTACTCGAGAAAGCATGAAGACGTGAAACATACTCGAGCACCACCAATTTCTTCCACCGAAACAGAGTCTGCATATCCTAATTCGCCCGCATTTGGTTGGCTAAGCTTCAACTGTTTTTTATAAAGCACATGGCATCAGAATAAAGTTATTATTGATATTAAATAAAGAGTTTTAGAACCCAGAAATTACAAGTGCTACAGCCCCAGTAGTACGGCAGAATCTCCGAAGCTCAAACTTTGAGCTGACTTTCAGAACCATTAGCCTGTAAACCAGAATATCTGTAATTATAAGTATCACTTGTAAAGCAGGACCAAATCATGGTACAATAAAATTAAACCTGTATTTCAGATGTCTTCCACTATTACAACCTCTAATTAATGGTTATCTTAAAATGTAAAAATAAGTTTCACAAGATAAAACTATCCTAAACCAAGATGACAGTTCATATGAGAAGCAAAATACCGACTTGTAACGTTCACAAAAATGCATGCCATATCGCCAACTGCTGCTCCACTGACAATGACCTTGGCACCTGAATCAGCCACAGATTTGATAAGCTCCTCCACCTTGGCTTCCTCTGTTTTAGCATAGTTTTCAAGCTGCACAACATCACAAGCATGTGCGTTATAAGGTTACTACACATGTTTGTAAGACGTACGTAAACTACGATATAACCCTTTCTGAGTGCAGTGAAACCAGCAAAGCATACAAACAAGAATAACAATGAACATACATGCTCAGCAGAATGTATAAGAACAGTTCCCTTCGTTTCAGTTGCAGAAGTGTCCACACCACCAGCAAATACCGCAACCTAAATGATAAAAGAAAATTTAAAATATCAGGAAGCCACAAAAAATTATGAAACATGCATAAAAGGGGTATTACATAAAATAAAAATTAGAATGCATGAAATTTAGTTAACGGAAAAGCATAATAGACTGCATCATGGAACAACAGTGTAACAATTGGATTCTACAATGAATTGATTCACGAAGACGCTGTTGGAATTGGAGATTTCAAGAATGATTCTATGCTATTTAAGCGTAAGAAATAATGATTGTGTCTGTATGCCAAAATTTTCATATAAGCCACCCAGGATGGTTCACGGTGTTACTATATCAGTAAAACATAGCTACCGCACAACAACTAAGCTTCAGTGTTTATTAATAAGATGGATATCATATAACTGAATGCAGTATCATCATAACTCAAATAAAAACTTCAGAAAGGTTCAATTTTGAGTTACTGAGCAGTTTGATTTTTGGTGGGAAAATACATATAGCAGAATAAACTCTAGGTAGTGGACGTCTGATTCCATCCATTAACATTTAAGAGTAGTAAAGAAGGACATTGGCTGTTAGGAACTGGCGGCACCTATGGTATGTTGGTACTCTACAATGAGGGAGCTGTTCATACATAATAAAATGCATTATTGTAGGTAAAACAGATACACACAGATAATCGAAAAAGGCACACAATTATTGTACAATTTCGAGCTCACCATCGCATTCTCCACTTTTTTAATGCTCCCAACAGCGTCATTTTTCAGAACCATCCCACGGACTACAGAAGAAGTGTGCAGGCTGCCTCCAACCAGCTTTGCCACTCTAACATTGTCAACATTAAAGTTTGCTGGATTTTCTGGGCAAACTTGGATACAGGCCTGAAAAGCCATGATAAACAGATCAAACAAACCAACGGTTAGTGATATATATATTCCATGATGTCGAAAAAAATAGTTGCTCTCAGGTAGTACAAGACAAGTATTAGCCTACATCAGCCACAAGTGGACAAAGCACATCCTCCTGGCCAAATTGCTTGCTGGCAACAGCAGATCTCATCCTCAACAGGACCTCTTCCATGTTCCTTACATCCATATTTTCCGAGCCTTTCTCAACTAGATCCTCCAAAATCTCAAGCGTCTGTACGTACAACACAAAGATTAAACAAAAGCAGCTGTTGCCCAGAATCATATATATGACAGGATTAATAATGCAATGCCTAGTTATTGGGCGGTAAATACTCAATGATGCAACATGCAGGAGTATATATACCTTATGAATGGCCTTGGTGTACCCAATGATGATCTCACTTGGATGCAGTCCCATTCTGATGAGCTCCTCGGCTTTGTCGAGCAGTTCACCCGCGAAAGATATGGTGAGGTTAGCTCCATCTCCGATCTCCTCCTGTTGCGCTCTGGCAGCAAGCACTAGGAGCTTAGCAGCGGGGTGTTGGACCTCAAGCTCGTTCACGATTGTTGCAGCATCATTCGTGATAAAGTGCTTGTCTAGATGATTAATGACCATTTTATTCATTCCTAAAATAGGAAACTGACACTGTTAAAAACCCATCTTCAGCACAGGAACAACCCACAACACAATCAATCGATGTTACCCTGACAGCCAAACACAATTCATTCAGCCCCATCCCCTTAGATCATTGTGCTCCAACTCTGGGCTGAAACAACTCATCGTCCACCAGCGGTAAAGCTGTGGAGCTTCTCTACATCTACCACGCCACACGGCTACATGTCCTTAACCATTGCAGGACTAACAACCTACACGCGACTGCCCGCCCGTATCGATCGAGTGCGGGCCGTGCCCCGATACCGCCACGATAGGACCGTATTGCAGGACTAAGAGCTTATCTGTTGCTACTGAGCAAACCTCGCCAAAGATGCAGGGAACGGGAGAAGGGCACTCACCGTTGGGGCCGAGGGAGGTGCGGGTGATGGCGGAGAGCTCGCGGCCGGCGCCGATGTTCTTGAGGACGGCCTCGTCGAGGCCCGAGAGGTGCTTGTGCCCATCCTTGAGGATCGACTGGATCCTGTGCCCCCCCGGGATTTGTGCCAAGGCTCACCATCGTCGGCAGCGGTGAGAGCGTGCGGCGTTGCCGCAGGACGTAGGCCGAGGCGATCTGGTGGTGGCCGGCGACCCGGCGTGGGTTGCGGAGAATCGGTAAAACCCTACGACGTGTGTGGCGGAGTGGACGGACAGGACGGTAGCCCTAAGCTGGAAAAAGTTCGGCCTAGTTACTGAATGGGCTGATTTATAGGCCCGAGAGACAACATATTGTGGGCTAGCTCCACTCGTGGAGCTGGCCCGAACGGTAAAAATCTGCAAACTTGAGAGAAAAAAATTACAGAAAGAAAATTGTGTGGAGGCAGCTCGATGGTTTACTAGTGAGAGGGACGAACTACAAAAAAATCCCTCCATCTGAATCACTTGGCGAGCTTTGCAATACATGTTATGGCCCTCGGATAGACGCATGAGGCATGGCTTGCAAGCGCAGACCTCCCCATGCTTCTTTTGCCTTTCAGATGAGGACACAGTCCATCACATTTTGATGCACTGTGTGGCGGCTAGGGAAACTTGGTGTTGCTGCTTTGCATGACTGCGCATTACGGCCGCCATTCCATCCCACCATCACAACCTTGAGAATTAGTGGCTCCTCGCTCGGCGGCCCTTTCGGAAGAAGGACCTAAAGGAATTCGACACTATTGTCATGCTTACTGTGTGGAGCCTGTCGAAGTAACACAACAACCAAGCATTTAATAGGAAAAAGTCTAAAATAAACCTTGAAGTTATAGACGAAAGCTAAATCAAACCCCAAACTTTGAATCCCGGAAATTGGCACCCTGAACTCGTAATCCCAGTCTATTTTGGACCCTATACCTCTTTGGCACCCTGGGAATGCTACAATCCCGGCCGGGATTACCAGCTACTCTCACGGACAAGAATTTGGGCTAGCCCACTATAACACAACAAGAATTCGTGAGGTTTAAAAAATGTCCGCACATTTCTAAAATTGTTCAGAAGTTAAAAATGTTCCTGTTTTCTATTTTTCGCACACATTCAATTCTTTTTGTGTTTTTTAAAACCTGTTTGGAATTTTGAAACTCTATTAGCATTTTAAAAGACTATTCACAATTTCAAAAAAAAATCACATTTGTCAAAAACTGTTCAGAATTCCAACAGTTTTCCACATGCTTTGAAAAATGTTTTGTATTTTCAAAATTGTTTGAAATTTTTAAATAATGTATTTAAAAAATGTTTCAGATTGTTGGCAGTGGACTCGACTGGGCCAGCCCACCAGACATGAAGCGAGTTTTTTTCCTTAACATGGGACGTAAAAATTCTTTCTTTCTTTTTCTTAACGGGCGACGTTATAAGTCGAACTTGGGACCTGGTAGCCACTACAGCAGATGGCTATGACTGACGTAGTCAGAGACCCGAAATATTTAATTAGAAACCAAAGCGTTAAACTTTGAAAACATTTTTTAGAGGCAAACAAGTATTGAAAACGTCTTTATTTAAGAAATCTTCGAACATTTTATAAAGTGAGAGCACTTTTTAAAAAATTTGAATACTTTTTAAAAACCAACAACTTTGAGAAGGTGAACACCTTTATAAACATGTTTTGCAACCTGAACAAAATTTTAAAGTGCAAGCACTTTCTGAAACATTCATGTGATTCAAAAAATGTTTTGTACATTCAAAAAACAGTAGCATTTCAGGAATGTTCACAAGTTCCAAGAATGTGTTTGTGACATTTTCAAAAAAATGTGTGTGCAATGTAAAAATATGTTTGCGTGATGTAAAAAATGAGTCATAACCTTAACAGAATATATGTGGCATGTCCTTGAAAAAAGTGTATGCAAATTTAAAAATTTTGAACCATGTAAAAGAGTGTTCGTGTTGTTTTATAAAATGTTTATTGTCATTAAGAAAATGTAAAACATGTATTTGGAAGAATATTACCATGTATTCAAAAATTTCTGAAAACATTTAATTTAAAAATGTACATAATGTATTTGAAAATATCAAAAGTTTATCCAAAAATATTTAATGTGTCGTTAAAAATGTACATTGCGTAGTGAGAAAATTTAGACATGTGTAAAAATGAAAAAAGAAAAGAAAACGAAACAGAGAGAAACTAAGAAAAACAAGAATACCAGATTAGTTTTTTTTTGAGAAAAAAATACCAGATTAGTGCGCGTGAGCGAGTAACTGCGCTACTGGGCCGGCCCAAGTTAGCAAATCCCAGCTACGTCCTGCCAAGGTTATAAATAGACCAGGATTAGAGAGTTTGGTGTGCTCATTTCAGGGATGGAGAGATCAGGGTTTGTTTTACCTTTCGCCTACAAATTGAAGGTTTATTTTGGACCTTTTCCCATTTAATAACTCTAATAAACAATGCTCAGTCTATGCCCTTGTTGATCAGATCATTCAGGAGCTCTACACTTGGAGGGTGGCCCGGACGGTGTCTTTAGATAGCTTTGTGAGGAGTTAGCCTTCAGTCGTTCTAGGTGTGCTGTGTGTTCCGGCAGCACGGCTTGTAGTGTCTGCTAGAATATTCTTGTAAACCGTTTTGATGCCTCTTATAAAACTAAGGTACACCATTGGCACAATATAAAAAAATAGAAGGAAGAAGAATTGTATCACCAATTAACTTGTGCTGATGGTACCTTGTGTCATGATGAGAGGGTACTGCGTGGAATGCCCCCTGGCATTTAAGAAAATCTGTAGAAGTTTGAGAGCACGGTCGGTCTTGAAGAGTTGTTGTCGTCGCACGTACCTTGTAGAGTTAATGCAAATATGAATGAGATGCTCAATGTTTCCACAGTGGGAGTAACTTCAATAGTAACATCGGGTCCAACTCAGCAAATTTTCTTATGTGGCAGTGAGTTAATGAGGAGAGAAGTAGTTTGAGTAACTTAGTTAGTTACTGTAACATCACATGTCTCAACACAATATGAGTCCATAACATAATAAATGAAGCTTTACATGTTACCACACTTATGTTACTACCCACTATGAAAGTAGTAATATAGTCTAGAGATATGTATATGTTACTCTTCACTGTGACTAGTCTAAGGAAGTGAAGGAGGCTCTTTTTAAATGTTGCAAACAAAGGCTCCGGAGCCCGATGGCTTTCTGGTGCTATTTTTCAGAAGAATTGTGGTTTATAGCATGGTGAGGTGACACACATGGTGCTTCGTGTTCAAGATTCTCTGGACGCTATCAATAAAATAATTATTATTTGCATCCACTTCTTTATCTTCTTTTATCTTCTTTATCTTTTTCTTCTACTTCTTGTGGATCTGTACATATACTCTTGTTTGTTTTTTATTAATATAAAATGTTGTGGGGCCAAGCCCTGCAGTTTCCATGGTAAAAAAATCATTATTTTAATTCTTAATGATCTATTCCAACTTCCTTGACCGAATTCCCACCAATAAGCTTGTGCTCTTCAAAAGTTCATGCATAGCAAAGATTATGCAGTATGTCTCGACAGTGTCTTTCGTTGTCCCTTGTAATGGAAGCACACTTGATGAATTTAAACCCACAAGAGGTATTTGATAAGGGGAACCCATATCACCTTATGTATTTTTGATTGCTGTAGAGGGGCTCTCTTTTCTGCTAAAGTAGATAAGTTTGGATGAAAATGTGAATGCGGTGATGGTTGCACAGACTGCTCCACCGGTTAACCATCTCCTCTCTGTGGATCATTGCCTCTTAATGTTCAAGGCAAAGATTGATGGTGCCAATATTATGAAGGATACTCTATAGAAATATTGTGACGGCTCATGTCAGCGTGTTAACCAATCCAAATCGAAAGTATTTTTTTGGTAAGGTTGCCCCAATGATTGTATATGAAATTAAAAATATTCTTCATGTCCCAAACAAATCGCTTTCAGATAGATATCTGGGTCTGCCTTCTAATGTGGGGAAGTTAAAGAACAATTCTTTCAAATGCATCAATGATATACCTTGGTGCAAGGTGAAGGGCTAGATTGAGAAGAGTATGACTTGGCAGGGAAGGAGAACCTGATTACGTTTGTCCCTCAGGCGATTCCTTGTCTGTTGCTTTCGAGGGGTCTACGCCAGTAGATATATAGTATGATTCACATTTGGAGGGGGGGGGGGGGAGGGGGGGGGAGGCAGGATAGAAAGAGCAATTGCATCGAGTCTCTTGAGATGTTCTAACCATGCCAAAATATAGGAAACACTTCCGATTTTGAGATACTAAACTATCCAATTTAGTGATGGTTGCAAAGAAGTCATGGAGGTAGGTTCAAGACCCCAACTCTCTTAGTGCGTGGATTCTGAAAATTGTGTATTATCCCACGAGAGATATGTTGAATGTGGAACTAGGGTTTCATCCATCAGAGGAACGACAGACATAACGTAAAGAAATTTTGGTGTTGAAACCTGGTTGAATCCGTTGAATGGCAATGATTATTAACAATGGAGGATGATATGTTGAGATCACTCGCCTCACGGACAAATGACCCTCCCATCATAGTAGCAGAATTGATAGATGACAACACATGAACATGGAATCGTGATCTGGTTTATGAACCTATGCAAAGTTGAGCAAGAAGATATCCGAGGTGGTTGATGAGGGGCTGACACTTGAGTACGTCATGCACGTGGGCCTCAATCGAGCAATCTAGCTGCTCTATGCTCGTGTGCACCCGATGAGGGAATGCAATAGGGTAGACGATGCTACCCAGCCCATTCGACGTGGCTTTTACAAGGGAAAATCCATGCGGGAGATGCCCTCGCTAATGTTCAAGGGCAAGGCAACAGACTTCCCCAATGACACCACCCACGCTGTATGCACTTCTAGGGTTCGAGTAGTCAAGATGAGCAGTTTGTCCTATTCCTTCTAGTTCATGATCAATTTTGGTTGTATGTCTTAATAGCCTGATTGTTGTTGTAGCCGTGGCGCTCCTAAGCTGCCAAGATAAGCTTCCTGACTACAGAACAAGAAAACCTCCCAGCCAAGGGCCGCTACTAATGGAATGTGCGCCAGTGGCCCCGCCATCATGATCCACCTCAATGACAACAACGACGACGATGATGACAATGCGAACAATGCCGACCAATAATCCAACAACGAGGCCGATGATGCCGAGGAGCGCGTCAATGAGCTACGAAAGTGTGACCATGGAGAGGGAACATCTTCCTTCGGCACTGTCGTGCAGGACCCGCCTTAGGTCTCAAGGCGGGACAAGCACCGAACGGTGCTCGAGAACAAGACATACCAAACTGCTGCCCATCCTATCTCGATCACCCTAGCTCCACGCATACTAGGAAAGGCCACGGGGCTACTGCACGCAGTACAAAAACCCCGAGCCAAGCCGACATCGGCTTTGTATGTAATTTGTTATCCGAACTATAAAAAACCATCATCTCGAACTTGTGATGATCTTCATCATAACTTTTTTGTAGGCTCCCACATGGGCTCCGACCCGACCAACGTCCCAACAGGTGCTCCTCCTATGTCTCTCGACACTACCGTCGGTTCTGGAACGGGCGACATGATAGAGACGCTAGTCTCCTAGGCTTCCCTCCTTCCGAAAAGTTCTGTTTTTTCTTTGTGATAGAGTCTGAGGAGGTCAATGCCCGGAGGGAGGAGAGCTAACGAGCATGCCGATGATTTGACGCTGCTCGACGACATCCCTTAGAATAACCCACCCGCACCCAATGCGGGTGGCGAAGTCCATACCCTTGAAAATGGGGTTGCAAAGCTAGAGGTCGGGAATGAAGAATGCATTAGGGAAGTGAGTTCCCTAGTGGAACAAGTGGAGGAGAAAAACCCTATCAAGGGATCTGGCGTTTTTCGGCACTGATAGTATGCACACCAGGTAGGGGTGGTGTGTCGAGATCACCATGATTAGACATGATACTTCATAAAGAGGAAATTCGATCTCAACCATGTCCTTCTAAAAAATTGCTCATGGAGCTCGAAGGCCTGACATTGACATAGCTCTCGTGCACCCAATGCATATATAATAACAATTTTTTTATAAAGGATGGACTTTATTGACTCAAAATAAAGCATCAAGAGGATACACACACAATGAGAACACACCTGGCCTCTGCATAATTAGGATGCACACATCCAACACCAAGACACGCACATAAAAACAAGCCGAGAAATAGCAAAGTCATATAAGACCAAAACTATGCGTAGGCGAGGAAAAAGATAAAATGCCTCAAAGCGATCAGATCCGGATCGGCAAACTATAACAATGACCATATCTGCATGACAATCTCATGACACCACGCTGACGACCAAGTTCTTCAACAACAACGCCTTTAGGAAGGGAGCGGTGCTAAAGTGTCGCCGTCACCGGATCCAGGCACCCAAGGCTAGAATCTAGGCTTTCACCCTGAAGAATCAGTCCGAGCATTCCGAACAATGCCTTCAACAAGGTAACGATATAAAACATCGCCATTGCCAGGTATTCCCAACTCGGGCCAGACCTAGGCTTTCATCCCGGAGGTCGAGACCGGGTGCTCAAGTAGCACCATCATCGAAGTCATTCATGGTTGTCGCCACCACTTTTCCACGATTCCAGCAGCTACATGCAATGTGATCATCGCCGCCGCACAACTATCCCTCTGCATCAAGACTTCGTTCATAGATTGCATCTCGTCGCCGAAGTCAAACACCGGATTTGCAGAGATGAAACTCACTCTTTTGATGGCAACCGCAATCAGAAGGGCATTGGCTGCAGCTAGTCAACGGCCGTCTCTGCATGCATGTGCACATCTCAATCGGCCATTTTATGCAGCATCCATGCACCAGCCCTGTATGCTTATCTTGATCGTACTCCTAGCAGTTGTGCGTACATGGCAACTACGCAAACACACATGGCAACTATGATTCGTTTGCTAGACGGCAACTGCAGTTGCGCGTAAGTGGCAATCAGATAAACATGCATGGCAACTGTGATTAACCACACAAGGCAACTAGGTAAACACACATGACAACTATTGTTTGACCATATGTGGCAAGTAGTTAATCACACACGACAACTATGGTCTGATTACACGTGGCAACTATCATAAATTAGACATGGCAACTATAGTTAACCAAAACAGGGAGAATTGCCATGCTTTTACAACCACATTTGTCATCCCGGATAACTACATTTGCCATCCCGTATGGCAACTAAATCGTCATCCCGCAGGTGCCTAATGTAGCTGGATCAGGACGTGTGGGCATTTTTGCTTCGTGCCACATGCGCGGGGTTGGGATGAGTAGTACTTGTTGGGCGTGTGGCACGAAGTAGTTACACCCACACGTGTGTGCAATTCTACTGTTTGCTCACACACAGCCAGTATGGGTTGCCCCCTTCTCATGCCACACACTGTGTGTGGGCGAATGCCTATTATGCCACACGTGTGGTGGATATCAGCGTCCTTCTTAATCCGCCATGCTATTTTATAGAAAAACACCTAATATTTCTAACATTAAACTCACAATACATATCAAAGTTTTTTTAAATACTCATATCTTCTAAACCGTAATTCAAAATTTAACATGTTATATATGGAATTTGATTAAAAAAATATATGGAATCTGAATATGATATTGTTTTACCTGTTAACCATTTAAAAAAATACTATCTAGGGTGCAATCTTAATCAATAGTGCATTATCCGTCTTTCTTTCATATCGGTAATGATCAAGATTGTGTATGAACATCTCAGCAAAATCAGGATCGGAGATGAAATTAAAGATCACTTGCTCGTTTCTTTGTACGTATTAAATCTGCATGAAAGCCGTGTTTAAATACAAGACATGTGAAATCTTGAACTTGCGCTTTTGTAGGCAAAAACCATCTTTGTTTGGGCTGTAACTACAAATACTCCGATTATAGAACTTTTTTGTAAATTAAGAGCGTGTGGTATTCTTTTCTCCCGTTGCAACGCACGGGCCCTTTTGCTAGTTCAGGATAAAAAAAGTTCTATTGTCTGCTCTAAGAAGAACAAGACCAAGGCTATGCAAGTAACATCACACCATTCAGGCAAGTGAAACACACTTGTTAAATTCTTCGATGTTATATTGCACGCCCATTGCATACAATACTTTGCCAAACTATAATGACCTGCATGATGAATTATTCTTATGATGGCTATTTCAATCCTCCTGGGTTGGGCATGCGGTTGTGCGGCCTAACGACCCGAAGTTCAATTCCTAGAATTGATAAGTGATGCACAGGATCAAGCTTGATGTGTGATTAGAATCAATTGTTAAGAAATATCTTGATATTCATTTAAAAAAATTCGAAAGACCATGTTTATCTTGGTACTCATATTAAAATGGTTGTATGCATCCCTAGTTGGTGCAGAGGCCGGAAGTGAAAATCTCTCCCATTTTTTATGGCCGTATGCATCGATTGATGTAGAGTCAGGGGGTCTTAACCTCCTTTTCTAAAATAAAAAAAATAAATAATTCAACGCTCCTAGAGTAGACCCTTGTGCTCTTTTGTGTGTTAAACAAGATTATGATGGTGTAGAATTCTCTAAAAAGTCGATAGGAGCCATCAACATGATCATATTGTCTAGTATATATGATGCTACAAAATTTGATAGCTACAAATGTAATGCTAAACATTTCTTGGTCAGTAGTAGCTTCGTTTCATATCATAAGGTTGTAGGCATGATGAAGAAACTTCGAGATTGCAAGATAGTGAAGGCATAATTATATTTTCCGCAGACGCAAGGTGAAATTTTCCATTTCCTTCCATGCATACTTTGGTATTTTTTCCTCTTCTCTTTCATCTTCCATTAAGTCAAATATGTTTTATTGTCTGGGTCAATATTAGTTCTGTTTTGGTGCCAACTTATTGGTCCTTTGATTGGCATGGTTCCCCTTTGATTGTTATGAAAGATGTAAAGAAGAGTTGCTTCACGTGCTTAGTTATGAAACTTATTTGTTAAAAAATCACCCCGGGCACAACTGCACAACTGCTCTGATAACAATGTTGAAAATAACATAGCATGAGTATGTTTGTCTACCCTCTAATTCCTCCGTCAAATCCGTGGTGCAGCTCACAATGCGTATATGAGGCTAGAGGGTAGGGACATATTTATACTCATATTCCTGAAAATTCAAATCCGTATCCGGATAGAATTCAGTTAGACTCCTAATTGAATTAACCAACCACGATCATAACTGATTATTTTCTGAGTCAAATTCCTTCTTATCCCTAAGCACATATATGTGAGATATATGCCACGTTTAAATAGTATATGATTCCTATTTAAACATGTAGACTTATCAATCTACAGAGCTGAACCTGTAAATAGCCTAGCCAATTCCAAACATATACTGTGCCCAGGCAAATAATTCCAGTGTACATATACACACTGTATTCCAGCATAGTTTGTACCCAGCTCCTTGAGTAAATTTCCTCAAGTTCAATTGCAAATATTTGTACCAATCATTCATACACCAATTCCGTATGATTTCATTCATCAACCAAAATAAATGTAGTATATAATGTTTTGGAAGACACCAAAAATTCCTACATCTCCCACTTGTCTGAAAAACATTCAATCAAAAATCCTAAGGCCCATGTTCCTGACATGTTTGCAAAACAATTCCTGACTAAGAGGTTTAGTCAGTGGATCTGCCAACATATCAGTACCAGGTAAAAATGCAAGCCGAACAGTTTTCAGCCTATTTATTACATCTCTAATATAATGGTACTTTCCCTCAATATGTCTAGCCCTGCTATGAAACTTGGGATCCTTGGAAAGTTTAATCGCAGCTTGATTATCACAATAAACAGTGACCGGATCAGACGCATTTTCAACTATCTCTAGAGAAACCAGAAAGTTCCTCAACCAAACGCCATCTTTTACAGCTTCATTCGCAGCAATGTACTCTGCTTCCATAGAAGACTGCGCCACAGAAGTTTGTTTCTTGCTCTTCCAAGAGATAGCACCTCTAGCCAAAGTAAATAGACAACCTGACATCGACTTCCTTTCATCAAGGTCTCCCTGCCAGTCAGCATCAGTATATCCCTGCAGCTGAAGATTATCACCATTAAAGCAAAAAGAAAAGTCCATCGTTCCTTTTATATATCGCATAGCATATTTTATTTGCTTCCAATGAGCTTCCCCGGGATTTTTCTGAAATCTGCTCAACATTCCAACAGTGTGACACAAATCTGGTCTAGTAAAAAGCATTGCATACATAAGAGACCCAGAGCAGAAGCATAAGGTATATTTTTCATTTCCCTTATTTCCTTAGGAGTTTTAGGACATTGTTCCTCACTAAGTTTAGTTCCTTTTATCATTGGTACATTTGCAGGTTTGCAATCTTCCATAGAAAATCGTTTCAAAACAGTTTTGAGATAAGCTTTTTGAGACAGCCCCAAAACTTTCCTTTTCCGATCCCTATGTATTTCCACCCCCAAAACATAAGAGGCTTCCCCCAAATCTTTCATATCAAAAGTGGATGATAACCAAGATTTCACTTCCATTAAGGTTCCCTCATGGTTTGAAGCAATTAAAATGTCATCAACATACAAAGATAATAATGCATAGTTTCCTCCCACTATTTTGAAATAAATACAGTGGTCTCCTTCCATCATAGAGAAACCATATGATGTGATTGCAGCATGAAATAAGGTATTCCATTGCCTAGAAGCCTGCCTCAAACCATAGATTGATCTTTTTAACTTACATACTTTATGCCGATTTCCTTTTTCCACAAAACCATCTGGTTGTGTCATATAAATTTCCTCTTTTAAATAACCATTTAGAAAAAGCTGACTTGACATCCATTTGATGGAGATCAAGATCAAAATAAGCAGTTAAGGCACATAAAATGTGAATAGAAGTGAACTTTGCAACAGGAGAACATGTTTCCACAAAGTCTACTCCTTCCTTTTGTGTATATCCCTTAGCAACTAATCGAGCTTTATATTTTTCCACACCTCCTGAAGCATTGAGTTTCCTTTTGAATATCCATTTAGATCCTATGGCCTGGCGGTTTCGGGGTAAATCAACAAGTTCCCAAACACCATTTCTTTCCATGGAGTTTAGTTCTTCCCGCATAGCTTCCAACCATAGTCCAGATTCCTCACAATCAACTGCTTGTTTGTAAGTTTTAGGTTCTTCCTCTAAAGACACTTTAGAGTGAACTTCCCCTAGAAACACAAAATAATCATCTAGATAAGATGGTGTTTGTGTGTTCCTCCCACTTCTTCTAGGCATACTAGTTGAGGGAGTTTCTTCCATATTTATGTCAGGGATTTGGCTTGAAAGATTACCGGTAGAGTCATTTACTACTTCCTCGGATTCTCCTTCTATCAATTCCACTCTAGCTCTCTTAGCACGACGAGGAGTGTCCTGATCTAAAAACATAGCATCTCTGCTTTCCAATAACTTCTTATTATTGGGATCATAAAACCTATAACCATTGGAACTAGTAGAATAACCAACAAAAATTCCTGGAGTGGTCTTAGGTTGCAGTTTGGTTCGGTTCTGGCTCGGGATTTTAATTTGAGCATTGCAACCCCAAACAGCCAAGTGCCTCAATGTTGGTTTCCTCCCTTTCCAAAGCTCATAGGGAGTGACCTTTACTGATTTTGAGGGTGAATGATTTAATAAATAAACTGCAGTATGCAGTGCTTCCCCCCAAAAACTTAAAGGTAAATCCGAGTAAGCCATCATGGATCGAACCATATCCATCAATGTCCTATTTCTTCTTTCCGCTACACCATTTTGTTGGGGTGTGTAGGGTAATGTGTAGTGGTGTACTATCCCATGTTCTTTACAGAATTCATTCAAAATTCCGGATGTGTACTCTCCTCCTCTATCGGTCCTAAGGACTTTAATTTTCCCATTTAATTGGTTTACCACTTCAGCCTTGAAAGTTTTGAACATGTCAAAACCCTCAGACTTGTGTTTAAGGAGGTAGACATAACCGTATCGGGAGAAGTCATCAATGAATGTGACAAAATACACCTTCTGTCCTATCGTGGGTGTTGTCATTTCCCCACAAATATCTGAATGAATTATGGCTAAGGGCTCACTAGATCTTTCGGCTTTAGGAAAGGGAGCTCTAGTCATTTTTCCCATGATGCAGGCTTCACATATTCCATGATCTTCCCATTTAAAATTCAGAATTCCAGAACTAATCAATCTTTTAATCCTGTTCTTTGATATATGTCCTAGCCTTAAATGCCATAGGTAGGATTCGGAACAATTGTCATTTCCGGCTATATTCCTCACAATGGAGTGGTTTTCAGCAACTAAACTGTCCAAAGCATCAATATCGGAAATATCTTCAATATAATAGAGGCCTTCTACATGGCTCCCTGGTTGTATTAATTTTCCTTTTAGCAATATTTTAACCTTCCCACTGCCAAAGTTAACATCAAAGCCTGCAGATTCTAGTCTAGATACCGATATGAGATTTTTCCTCATATCTGGAGCAAATACAGTATTCTTAAGGAGTAATATCCCTTCACTTGGGAGTTTTAGATTATAGTCCCCAATTCCTAGTATATCTGCCTTTGATGTTGTTCCTAGATAAATAAATCTAGTTCCCTTTTGTATTGGTTTAAATGAACAGAAAGAATTCCTATCTCTTGCAATGTGTGAGGTGGAGCCAGAATCAACCACCCAACTATTTGACAAGGAAGTTGTAAATAGAGATTCTGAACATACAAAAACATGTGACATACCATCAGGTGAAGAATTTCCCCTTCTATTATCCTGATGCTTGGACTGGTTGTTGTTATACTTCTTATCATCTGGCTTCCTCTTCTTAGTGCACTTAGATCTGAAGTGTCCTTGTTCACCACAATTATGGCAATTAAATTTCCTCTTGTCAACCTTCTAATTTGAGTTTCTTCCATTGTAATCACTCCTATCACGCTTCTGATTTATTTTATCCCTCAAATCTGTCCCATATTTCCTGTTTTGCCAATTCCTCTTGCCTGAAGACTTGTCCTCACCAAGGTGTAGTTCATCATGTTGAGACCTTCTTTCTTTCCCTTGTGTGGACTTCCTGTCTTCTTCCATGAGTAGATGATGCCTAAGCGTCCTCATGTTCAGCACCCGCTCAGTATGACAAAAGGATATTTTGAATTGTTCCCAAGAGTTTGGCAAAGAGTTAAGAGCAACCATGACTTGAACTTCTTCAGGGAAAGGGTATCCAGCATTCTTTAGTTCCTCTACTAACACACATAATTTATTCAGATGTGCACTAACAGCTGTGGTTTCTGTCATCTTCGCAGTCAAAAATTGATTCACCAAGCTAAGAACTTTGATAAGTGAAACTTCCCCAAAGTCCTTTTCCAATCTCCTCATTATTTTGCGAGCTGATTCCTCTGGTTCATATTCTCCGGCTAGAGAATCAGACATAGATCCAAGCATAAACACTCTAGCCTTTTTATTGTCCTTAGTTCACTGAGTAATTTCCTCATGGTAGTTTTCCTTCTCCTCATCCTCAGCTTCAGCGGATGGTTGGGTCGGCTTAGACTGAGTTATGATATAATCAATATTTTCAGCAGTGAGGAGAAACATAATCTTCCTCTTCCAGACAGTAAAATTTGAACCATCCAATTTACAGGACCTAAGTAATTCAGCAAACACACTGTTGGAAGCCATTGGGAAGGGTGATTACCGTAGCAAAATTCCAGAAATCAATCTGTAGCAGCAGCAGGAACAAATAAGTCCGTAACCTGCAGGTTCCGAGTACCCAACAGCAGCTCGTGTGGCTTGGTGACTTCTCTGTGCAGAGGATGTGGAGCAGCCGCGATTCAGCAGGTCAGAGGTCCCGGCTGTGTGACGGCGAGCCGGCGGTTATGGCAGAGACGGCGGCCGCGGGCGGGGACGGCGAAGCGGCGGCCGCGGGCGGGGACGTCGGACCGGCGGCCGCGACGGGGACGGCTGGACGGCGGCCGCGAGAAGTCGCAGGAGGCGGCGAGGTTGGGCGTTGCGAGGTTTGGGCGAGCGGTGTTGACGAGATCGATCGCTTCCTTGGCGGATATGGCAAGAGTACGCAGCGGAAGTTTGTTTCCAGGAAAAATACAAGAGTTTGACGTCCTTATTCCTATCTCAAATAAAGAGATATTGTACGACGTCAAAACTCGTTGCAATCTGCTCCGATGCCAATGTTGAAAATAACATAGCATGAGTATGTTTGTCTACCCTCTAATTCCTCCGCCAAATCCGTGGTGCAGCTCACAATGCGTATATGAGGCTAGAGGGTAGGGGCATATTTATACTCATATTCCTGAAAATTCAAATCCATATCCGGATAGAATTCAGTTAGACTCCTATTCGAATTAACCAACCACGATCATAACCGATTATTTTCCGAGTCAAATTCCTTCTTATCCCTAAGCACATATATGTGAGATATATGCCACGTTTAAATAGTATATGATTCCGTGTAGACTTATCAATCTACAGAGCTGAACCTGTAAGTAGCCTAACCAATTCCAAACATATATTGTGCCCAGGCAAATAATTCCAGTGTACATATACACACTGTATTCCAGCATAGTTTGTACCCAGCTCCTTGAGTAAATTTCCTCAAGTTCAATTGCAAATATTTGTACCAAACATTCATACACCAATTCCGTATGTTTCATTCATCAACCAAATAAATGTAGTATATAATGTTTTGGAAGACACCAAAAATTCCTACAGCAATTTTCTCAATATTTTTTGACCCCTGTCACATCATGATTGATCCCATGTATTTTTGTATAAATTGATGGCTTTATGTAATTCTAAAATCTCCATTGCATAACCATGTACAACAAGCTAGCAAACCCACCACATATGAATATCAGTTCTGAAACATTGTTCCTATCTTGGTACAAAAATTGACATGCAACTTTTATAAATTAATTTTTATCTTGATATAAAAATATATGGGTCCCTTACTTCAAATATTTATGGGATTTCCTAACATTCTACAATAGAAATTGAGCACTTTGCGCCATCATGATTATGCAAGGATTTGTACTATATACTATATGTGAGAAGATTGGTGGATGTGCCAACTTGTTGGAATTTTAGTAGGGATAAATTAGCACCCTGAAATAACTTCGCTAGCATCACATAGTGGTACATCCTTCACATGCAATGGGTCGGAGTGGGTTAACGAAATTAGTACGAATGAGTTGAAGAACTATTGTAGCATGTCAATGTCATACTCAAATTTGTTGTAAGCATCTATGCAGAGAGAGAGAGAGAGAGAGAGAGAGAGAGGAGAGGGAGAGGGAGAGGGAGAGGGAGAGGGAGGGAGGGAAAGGGGGAGAGGGAGCGATAGAGAGTGAGAACTGGTTTTGGCTGGTAGAAGAAGAGAAGTGATTTAGAGTAAAGAGATAATGTGTCTTATATGTTAAACATAATTAGTGTTCACCCACTAGAATTATTGTGCCCCCATTGCAACTTGACACATTATATAAAAAAAACTAGAAAACCTGTTTTTCCTAAAGAAATAGCACAGTGCAAAGGACATATGCATCAATATAATTGCCTGCCCTACGCTTTGTTCCCGGCTACCTCTGCTTGAAGGAGTGAATGGTTCTCCGCATCTAGGCCTTCAAGCAATTCGCTACGATGGTGTGCATTCCTTGGCACCAGTAATTTTCCTCGGATGCTTTGGGGGGAGAGGATGAGGCAGGTGACGCCATAGAGAAGAGGGGAGACCAAGGTGAGAGGAAGGTGCGGGCTGAATTTCATGTGTTGAGTGGATACGACAGTGAGAAGCCGTGGCGGGAAGAGATGGCGGCGGAGACGCCGTTGCGGGGAGAGCAAGCCGGGGGAATGATATGTGAGTGTGAGTGTTGTGCCGTTCAGTGTGCGCGCGCGCGTTCGTGCGTGAGAGAGAGAGAGAGAGAGAGAGAGAGAGAGAGAGAGATTTGGTGTTTTCTTTAGGAAAAAATAGTTGTTTTCTATGACAAAAATGTCACACTTTTTTATATAGTGAAAAAACCACATACCCTACCAAGTTATTTCTATAGAATCGTTACCAACAAGTGATTTACCGGTGCAGTTTATTAAAATTGGGATGCAACCGGCTCTACTAAAAAGCACGATGCCACCCACTCCGAATAAAAACGGACACATGCTGGCATCTAGCGGTTGACCAATGAATATATATTTATATAATCATACATTTATAAGTTTGTTTTTTGTAGATCAGAGATAAAAACTGATGCCTTCAGATGATGTGTTGAAATTGATTGAAAAATAATCAACTATTATCTCTCTCTCTTTCTCTCTCTCTGTGTTGCACATGATAATACAAAAGATGTATTTTTTCTATAATTTTATTTTTGTAGAGTAGAGAAAGATGGAGACGGATTATGTTGACGTTAAAAAGTAGTCCAACGTTAAAAATAATCCATCGATAAAGGACCCGAGACTATATTAATGGGGCCAAAAAAATCACCAAGATTTATAAAAAATACACATATCATCAAATATTAAAAGAAAAAAAACTAAAAGGCCCGTGGCAACGCACGAGCATTTTACTAGTAAACAGGAAAATTGCAGATCATCTAATATATCCGAAATATGTTATGTTGACTAGTACTGTTTCTAAAACATACAAACGTAATCATTAAATGTGTTTTTTCTATATATAATTTACCATATTGTAAACTATGTCAAAGGAACCGGCCAACTCTGATTCATGAGAACTGATGTTTACTCCATAGGACGAGTAGGCGTTGTGCTAGTTTTAGGATGGCGATATCCACCACACGTGTGGCATAATAGGCATTCGCCCACACACCGTGTGTGGCATGAGCAGGGGGCAGCCCACACGGACTGTGTGTGGGCGAACAGTAGAATTACCCACACGTGTGGGCGCAACTATTTTGTGCCACACGCCCAACAAATACTACTCATTCCTATCTCGTGTGTGTGGCACGAAGCAAATATGCCCACACGTCCTGGCGCAACTACAATAGGTACCCGCGGGATGACGATTTAGTTGCCATCCGGGATGGCAGATGTAGTTATCCGGGATGGCAAATATGGTTGTAAAATCATGACAACTCTCTCTGTTTTGGTTAACTCTAGTTACCATGTCTAATTTATGATAGTTGTTGCGTGTAATCAAACCATAGTTGTCGTGTGTGATTAACTACTTGCCACATATGGTCAAACAATAGTTGCCATGTATGTTTACCTAGTTGCCACGAGTGGTTAATCACAGTTGCCATGTATGTTTACCTGATTGCCACGTACGCGCAACTGCAGCTGCCGTCTAGCAAATGAATCATAGTTGCCATGTGTGTTTACCTAGTTGCCATGTACCACAACTGCAGTTGCCATCCAACAACGCATGACTGTCGTGTGGGCGAAAAACAGTTCGCCCACACGCGCGTGGACTAGGTGGTGGCTGTGTGGGTAGAAACTAGTTCGCCCACACAGCGCAGGTGGTAACCGCGTGTTGTGGGGCGTGGGGGCGACCTCTCCAACGCCCACACACCGGGCTTGTCCTACGTGGCACGCGAAAACTGTCTCGGTGTGTCAAGATTCGTGCAAACTTAACTGGACGGTGATCCAGACGTGTGGGCGAGTTGCAATGTTGCGACACGTGTGGGCGTTAGTGTTTTCGTAGTTTTAAGTACAAGGGTGGAAAAATAGTAAATTAAACGATATGTTATGATCAGGGGCGGAGCCAGAAAATTTGTCCATTGGGTTCACTCGATAACTACATTCCGCATAGCTTTATTTTAGTTTACCAAGGTATGTACAAACTCTTAAAAAAGTTCCTTATTTTTTTACTGTTCTGACTCGTCATCGCCTCAGAAATTTAAGCCTTAATGCAACAAGTATCTTACCGAATCAATGAAAGCATTAAGCCGAATTCGATTTTGCTTTTTTGTAAGATCAGTTTGTTTATCAAAACAACCTGAATTGACTGAACTTGATTCATCAAACCATCACATCTTTTTTACTATTGCATTATGAAAGCTAATAACATTAGCCTTAGCATCATGGGTATATAGTCCGTTTTTCTTGTTCCAACCATTCCAGTCATTAGTTGCAAATGCGCTAGCCCAGCTTGTCCCTTATTGTAATATTTGAAAAGGTAGCACCATAAACACAAGGCCTTATGCACTTCATCACTATACTCAAGCCAAGGACCATATTCATCAACAATCTAGATTAAATCTCTGTTGAGTATCTCCAATCTTCCTTTGTGGGTAATCAAAATTAGACGGTGGCCTATAAGGCCCCTCATTAAATATTTGCGCCTAATCTCATCTTGCTTTTGTGGATTTCTTGTGTACTCTGAAATTTTCTTCCGATCATCCAGATCATAAGGCAACTCATCTAAGTTAATTTTTGCATGAATGGTAAGCTTTGCGAAATTAGCTGCAATGACATTTGATGCACTTTGCCTACGTCTTATCTAGTGACCGAGTTCCCTTCGAAAAATGCAGCTCCGTAGACTATATCAATCAAAGTTCATGGAGTATTTTTCTTTAGAAAAAGACGTGGGCAAAACAATAGCTATTGTACTGAGCTATTAGTCTATATAGAAAATATACAAGAGAGAGAAGATGCGGCAATTTAATTTAATTACGTCAAGTTTTGGGATTCAATCGTTGCAGATGTCGATCTGCATCCACGTGTGTGCGACGGCGGCCGAGTCGCCGAGCAACACGAACAGGCCAGATGGGAATTGGAGACACGAACAGAGGAATGATTAAGAAAAGCAGAAGATCAATTTTTTTTAGGGGTAAGCAGACGATAGATGAGGCGTGCCCCGTGCGGCTGCATGTTTGCTCTTTCCTTTTGGGCCCTTTGTTCCATGTGAGGTGTATTTTGTTTGTTGGGGTCAGCCAAGGTATTTTACTGGGTTCACATCACGTAAATACGTACATATACACACGAATTAGGCAAAATCCATTGGGTTCAGTTGAACCCAATAGCTCTACGCTGGCTCCGCCGCTGGTTATGATAAAAATAAAACCTAAATAAAAAAGTTATCACGACAACATCTTCTCGAATATAGTCTCTTATAGTCTCTTACTCATCCATTCATCGGTTCCTATGAGGTGCAAAATTTTATTTTTGAGCTTTGAGTTGAGACACATCTTTCTGGACGGTTGCAAATCCAGATAATTGCTAAACGAATTCAAATGAAACATCTATTTTACAGAAATTCCATGCAACAAACCATTTAGTTAAAGCTTTCCACAGGGTAATATAAAACCACCAATTGCATATCGTTCAATGAGAATAATTGCAAGACATACGTAGGTTAGAATTAACCAAACAGTAACTCAGCAACGAAGGACACATATGATGAAGAAGTAACACATTAATGTTTTGTAAACTCTGCATAACCGGTGATAAGGGTTGACAAAACAAAACTTAGCTAGAATATATATCTAAGATAAATATGTAAAAGACAGATAGATGCCACTGAAAAAGCAGAATCTTGCAAACATAGTTGGATCATGGATCATATAACTGAACCGCTTGGTAGATATATCAGACATATTACTAGACTTGGATTTAAGAGTAGTCGGTGTGAGAGTCCTCTTAAAACTCCCCATCGTCCGAGTGGTACTCTGAGCAGTCTGAGTCGGCTTCCTGCCCAGCCTCCTCCAAGAAAGCAGCTATCTCCTCTTGCCCTTGCTCAAATACTGGTGGCCACCGATAGGTATCAAACTCCCGCAAGAACTGCAGCGGTATCCCAAAAAGATATTTGAAATATGTTAGTATTACATACGAGTAGTTAAATAGTCAACTGTGAATCTTAATGCAAGAAATTTGATCAAGCAGGTACCGTTGGTTGTGGATCCATATCGCGCAATCTCCTTAGAAAAGCGATGATTTCTTGGTCGACCTCCTCTTCTGTCTTCTCGCGACCACGAATCCTCCTAATGTTGGTGTGCCCTTCCGTCTCATCCTGGCCTTCCAAAGAATCCAAAGAGGGATAGCCTTCCAAGAACGGCTGACGGATCCGGGAAGGGAGAGCACCGTATGGAACGGTGCAGGCTTTGAGGAGCTTGGCGCCAAAGCTGTTGGGGTCATTAGAGTCGGTGACTGTGGTCCCGCTAGAATCCTTCCTTGCCTCTGCCCACAATTCCTTGGCCCGCGCCTGGGACTCCGCCCTTCTGATATAGTAGTCCTCATCCACCTCCACGTAGCCCCTGGTCCGATACTCCTCCCTCCAGTCCTCCTCTTCACCTTCATCATCATCATCAACATCTTCTACACAAGACTCTTCCTTCCCTCCTTCATCATCGTAACATGACCATCATCATGCTCATCATCATTTTCTTCCCCAGAAGGCTCCTCCTCGGTGATATGGTTCTGGGCCCGTCGGTGGTCGATACTGCACTTTAGGAGCAGGGTCTGCATGACGTCGTCATAGTCCAGCCGGATCTTGCCGCGCACACGGAGGTGCAGATCGATGACGTCGTCGGAGGAGAGCTTGGCGGCCCATGCGCGGGAGAGGCAGCGGCACCGGTGGAAGTCCCTTGGCGGCAGCCGCACGAAGATTGCCTCCAGCGCAAGGTCGGGAAGGAGCGACGCCTCATCACCCATGGTCCACTGGATCGACGACGACGATACTTCGATCGACAATTCTTTTCTGCTCAGATAGATCGATTTTGCGCGCACGTGTTGAGACAGATGAGATTGACCCCTCTCACCTCTCGCTATATATGTAGTAGAAAAAAGTACGCACGTATATATCGGAGTAGGATGGAACCAACGTGGTCACGGTCGGACAAGGAAACCAACGGACGTACACGGCTGAAACGCTTTCCCCTACAAGGGTTAGAACCGACTTCATAACCCCGGCAAACGCCCACTGCTACCACACATATTTCCCGTTCAATATATCGTAGAGCTACAATTGTGTTTGATTTCGGTGGCAGTACAATGTCTTGAGTGTCCTATCCTAGAACTAGTAGGAGTACTTGTTTTCTTATTAGGGCACACGTGCGTATTAGGGAAACGATTCTAGTATATGGAGAAGCAGCCGAGAATTCGGCCGGTCTCTCATGTGTTCCATCGCAGGAGATCATACGTGTCGACATGAACGGCTGATCACTTGGCGCTAGGGCCCACTCACCACGCCTCCCCTCCCCTGCCTTATCTTTTCATATTCTAGAATAATCTGGGTAGTGGGCAGCTTATTCTAGAAGCCCAAAAAAGCCACCAAAAGAACTAGCCCATAGGATTCGTAGCTTATGACACAAGGAGAGCCCTAACCAGCGTTTTGATTTTCAGTATGAGATTTTTTTCGCCCCTGGCCGAGATGGCCGAATTTCGGCCATTTTCAAAAATTTCGTCCGGAATTTGACCAAAATTTAACTAAAACTTGACTAAAATTTGACCAAAATTTGCCAAGATTGATCAGTTTCGGCGAAAGATAGATTTCGCCCTAGGCCGAGATGGCCGAAATTCGGCCGAAATCCGTTTTTCTCGGCCGAAATTCAAAACACAGGCCCTAACCCATGGATAGGGGAGTGTAAGGGAAACATGATGATACATTTTATTTCAAAACTGTTCTTCCACACGCATCGACCGATCGTGCATTGTACAGTTCGTCGAACAAATTCAGATCCGATAGATGCGATGGGTGAGAAAGAAGAGCTAGCTAAAGTTCAAGCCTTCAAGGAGAGGCTGCTCCGGGTGCCAGAGCCAAGGGGGCACTCCTTCTTGCAAATCTTCATCGTTGCATAGCAATATGCATCACCTGCCAAGCAGCAGTAGCACTGCGGTATGTCGAGTTTGCAGAATGACCAGTTTTTCTTGTAGGCGCACAGCCCATTGGGCAAATGAATCCTGTTGTCGCCCCCGCCGTCGATGATCCGGCCTGAATGAAAACAGATGGTAAAATAAAATTGAAACAAGGGTGATCGATCCATGATTAACAAAGAAACAACAAAAGCATGCATTGAAAATGTGGATCTTACATCGTGCATTGGTGGCAAGGAGGAGGCAGACGGTGAGAAGGAGCGCAACCACATGGCTGCGGGTCATGTGGTTGTTCATCGTGTGTTGTGAATGCTGATGTTAGTGAAGTGATCAGATCGATGGATTGAAGCACTGGCTTATAGGCATATGTATGTATGTACCAATATAAAAAGACTCAGATAGGTAGATCCAACAAATCTCAGTCTTCAAACCATGTCAATCCAACGACCTATATTGCTCCATTGGCAAGCGCTCAACATATTTAGCGTGTAATTAATATCATACCAAATATTAACATCCACATTAACTATGTAATTAATATCCTACCTAATATCTAGGTGCAATTGAATTTTTCCCTAATATCAACCCGCATTGAGCATGCGCATTTACTAGTCTTGGAAGTTACAATCATCCTCAGGTAAAAAAAATAAAAAGCTACAATCGTCCTCGGGTACGTATATATACAAGCAGAATAGAATTTCCACCTTTTTCAAACATGAAATTCTAAATTGTTTTCCCGTGTTTGACAAAGATTCCACAATGTAAAAATTAGTCAGGTGGTTTTAAAAAATTCTGTGATTTAAAAGTGTTCACATGTTTTTCAAAAAGAATGTTCTTGCATTTCAAATATATATACTCCCTCCATTCCCTATAAGGCCTTTTGGGTTTTTCTTGATCCGTATGTATCTACACATATTTTAGTATGTATGTTCACTCATTTTAGTATATATGTTGTCAATAATTTGAAATAGCTACGAAGGGAGTATAATTTAGAAGTTAGTGGGAGTATGACTGTATGAGGTACGGTGTATGGTTGTGTGCAGGGTATGGGCGGCCCTCATGGCCTCCCTTGTGGCCTGCTTGACGAGAGTAGTATGAAAAGTTTGTAAGTATTTCCTTACGCTAGCAGGATTCAGTGACAAGTGCGTCATGCAGTGACCGAGATTATCACCTTGGGATTGACCATGTTTGAATGCAATGTGATCAAATGTATGTTGTGGCCATTGTTGATGAGGCGGGAAGGAGCATAAGTGGGAACAAGGGTGGGGGTGGCGTGTTGAAATAGTGGGCATGGATCAGTTGAATGTCTTAAACACTGCTTATTGTGTTAAAGGCATGCACTTTTTTCTCCCATTGCTAGACAACGTGTGCATTGCTTATATGATACCAAAGTACAAATCATTTTACAGTCTATGGTTCATGAGCACTCGTTTTTCCTTATGTCACCCGTGAACAAAGTTTTCCCAACAAAGTTAGCCCATTGATATAATTTGTCTCCTCCTCGATGTTCCCAAAACAAAGTTAGACCATCTATTCGCCGACAATCTTCAGTACTTCACATGGTGGATCGCAAGTAGGTTCCCTATATTCCAATCAATCGGATGATTGGAAGACAAGGTATAGGAATGGCAACATGGTTCTTGGCTTACCGCTTCGAAGATGTGTCGCACCAATTCTATGATGCCATGATTGTCACACCTGACTACCACATCCTCTCTTGGAAGACATCGGTGGCCGAAGACTCTCCCTTGTTCCAACCATCATCCCTTCCCCCCTGCGCCCCCGGTACAAAACAAGTGGTAGCAAAAAAAGGAGCAACCATAAGCACGATCCTCGCCCATGTTCCTACCACTTCACCGTCCACCCCTGGTTTGGTCGACGGTGGTGCAAAACAAGTGGCACCAAACAAAAGGAGGTGGGTTTGACCGGCATTGTCTTGGGGCCAAACCACATGGATGGAGCCTCCTCCTCTACCCAACCATTGTGATGACACCCTTTGTCCCATAGTAACCCCATCGCAAAAGTGGGCAGTAGTTGGTCGCCGAGCTCGTCAAGGTCGCATGCTTGTGGAGAAAAGTGGTTGTGCGCCTCCAGGCCGACGTGACCTCCTTTGAACAAGAAATGGCTTGGGGACGTGGTTGAAGGTGAGGTAGATGGGGCTGGAGCCGAAGGGAGGTGGATGAGAGGGAAGCAGATAGTCATGACGGTGACAACAAAAATCATAACGGTATAGTACATGCCTAATGGGCACCTGCGTGTAGTACATGCCACATACTACCATTCAAATTGAGTAGTCGACAAGTACACATGTGGATGCCCATCCTCACCTCAAGTAATTCACATCTTCTCTATTTGTAAAATTCGATACATAAGACACTAAGCACACCATCTGATATGTCCTAAATATGTTATGTTGAGTAGTGTTTCTGAAACATAGACTTAGAGATTGTTCGGAATTTCACCAGCTCCACAAAATTCTTGGAGCTGCGGAGCCACGAAATAGCTGCTCCGCAATTTTTCACTATAACTCCACCAACTCCGTGAGTGGAGTTGTGGAGTGAAGGTGCTCTGAACAGGGCCTTAATCATGAGATATGTTGTTTCCATATATAAAAAGGGAATTGCTTGTTTTCAGCCGGATGTAAACATTCTCACGCCAGCCGCCTTCTACTCATGTAGCGAGTCAAACTAGAAACCCGTGCGTGCGGTTGGATTCGTAGCTTGGGCACTAGTAGTATTAATTAATTGTGATTGATCGCTCGAACTATCCAGGTAACCGATGCATGCTACTAGTACCATATCATACTAAACCAAGCGATCGATCCAGCAAATTGCATGCAGCATCGCCGGAGCATTCTGTAAACATGTGTTGCTGCAAACAGCGTTCTTCCAACGGGTGCTACGACGACATCTCGGCTGCTCCGGCGATGTTGTGACGACGTGCTTCGACGACAATGAAGGTGCAGGGATGGTGGCCCGGTTGCTCCACGTGCTTCGACAGATGTTGTGATGGCGTCTCAGCTGCTCCGGTGATGCTGTGATGCATGCTTCACTGCGTATGTGCATCGACGGCCATGACGACGAGGCGTACATGCTGCGACGGCGTCGATGGCTGCGGCGATGCTTTGGCGGTTGGGGTTGCGATGCGTGATTCGACGGCGATGATGTGATGCGTGCCTCAACGGCGTACGTGCCATGACATCGTTGACAGGTGCGGCGACGCATCGACGGCCTCGACGGCGAGGCGTACTTGCTGCAATGGAGTCCATGTCCACGGCGATGCTTTGACGGCCATGGCAACATTGCTTTGGCGGCCACGACAGCGAGGTGTACGTGCTATGATGGAGGCGACAGCCGCGGCGATGCTTTGACGGCCATAGCAACATTGCCTCGACGGCCATGACGGCGAGGTGTACGTGCTGCGATGGAGTCGACGGCCACGGCGATGCTTCGACGGCCATGTCAACATTGCTTCAACAGCCACGACGTCAACAATTGTCCTGCGACGCATGCTTTGACGGCCATAACAACAATGTTTTTGATGGCCATGACGTCGACAACCCTCGACGCTGCGATGCGTGCTTCAATGGCCATGGTGATGCTTGCACCGCCACGATGACGAGGTGTATGTGTTGCAACTGTGTTGGCGGTCATGGTTGTGCTTCGACGACCACGATGATAAGGCGTGTTGCGATAGCATAGGCGGCCACGGCAATGCTTCGACGGCCACGACATCAACAACATCGTCGATGACAACCGATGATGCTATCGTGACGGCAGAGCTGTGAGCCTCCGGCGGCAAAGCTAGAACGGCCGGGCTGGGTGATGTTGCCACTATGGCCGACCGGATGCTACGCGTGTGGGCGAAGGTGCCACGACGACGTGCGACAGCACTGCAATTGCCATCGATGCTTTTCAAGCATTCCGCGAGGCTGCAGTGTTTTGTAAAGGAGCGGACGTGTGAGGCGAACTAGTCAAATCAATCAACGGTTACACGCATCACAATCTAACGGCCATCAAGCCGGCTGCAGCTTGGCCTGCTATAGCCGGATGACGTGTAGCATGCGCCATATAAAAAACATACCGCAGCAAAAGATGAAAAAAAGTAATGCAAAAAAGCACATATTATATACTAGTTCTCTTTCAGTATATTCCTACCCTAAATACTTCATCCCTTAATTAAATTAGCACATATTATATATGGGATGTGAATTATGCATGGAAAGTGTTCTATTCGACGTTATAGTCGTGTACGGTCTAGTCTATATACATGGGATTCATGCACGCATGTTTGGTAAAAAAGATCGTAACAAAGTTTCTTTAGCTATCGCAGATGGCCCAATATGATTCGTTTAGCTATCGCAGATGGCCCAATATGGTTGATTTATTTTATTAGCACCTAAAATCAACAATGTTCTTAATTGAAGAAGAATTGAAGAGCTAAGAATTAAATTACTAACCTTCAGATTCTCTGTGCTCATAGCATCACTATATGACCTCCAAAGAAGCAAGGAGTTAGCTTACAGGAGGCACGCCACGGCCATCAGGTGCAGCACATACACCACCTCATACCAAGTATACGCCACCGGCATAGATGCTCATGCAATCAGACCCTGAACATACTCTGA
Source organism: Triticum aestivum (assembly GCF_018294505.1). Taxonomy (NCBI): domain Eukaryota; kingdom Viridiplantae; phylum Streptophyta; class Magnoliopsida; order Poales; family Poaceae; genus Triticum; species Triticum aestivum. Next base: position 2,584,597 of record NC_057809.1, on the reverse strand, counting down.
ACATTTATCTCAGCCTTATCTCAGAACATAGGTGTAACCCGTCCTACCTCGGCATTGTGTCGTCCTCGTTAGCACAAATAAATCAGACTTTATTTCTTGGATCACTGCATCCAACGTCACACATGATGAATCAATCAAAAAACACCATCTGAAAACCAGAGAAATACATTATAGGATAGGATAATAACTTTCTTTCACCAATCCTAGCTTGCACGTACTCTTCTAAAGCCTGGAGAAGATTAACAATGCTTTTTTTTCGACAAAGGATGAATTTTATTGACTCAAAAAGGAGCATCAAGAAGATACACACAATGAGCACATCCGGCCTCTGCATAACTAAGATGCACACAGCCAATACCAACACACGCACACAAACACGCCTGCAAATAGCAAAGTCACATATGACCAAAGCTATGCGTAAACGAGAAAAAAAACGCCAAAGCGATCTGATCCGTGATAGGCAAACTACAAACATTGACCATATATGCACCATCAAACTCATGACCCACATAGACAACGATGTTCTTCAACAGCAACGCCTTCAAGAAGGGAGCAACGCTGAAGCGTTTTCGTCACCGGATCTGACCATCTAAGATCAGAATCTAGATTTTCACCCTGAAGAATCAGTCCAACATATCCGAGCAATGCCTTCAACAAGGTAGCAATATAAAACATCGCCATTGCCAAGTATATCCTGGCGGGTTAGACTTAGGATTTCACCCTGGAGCTTGAGACTGGGTACTCGTAGCACCACCATCGGAATCACTAATGTGTTGTCGGCGCCACTTTTCCTCGATACCGGCAGCTACATGTGATGTGCCGCCGCTGCACCACCATCCCTCTGTGTCAAGTCGTTGTCGATAGTTTACATCTCACCCTCGATGACGACCACCGGATCTTCGGATCCGAAGAGATGAAACTCTCGTGAAGACCTTTCGGTGGCGACTGAGACAAGGCCGACGCCGCTGGCCAGAGTGATCACCGCTTAATGGCAGTACATCCATACTGACAAAACAATGCGGTGCTCCACCACCATCGCGGCCCCATAGCCACGAAAGCAGACCCTGGCACCCAAGACGATCGGCCTCCGCCGCAATCGCACTCCTAGGCACCACAACCAACGGATCCAGTAGCAGGGCCCCATATCAACGGAGGTCAGCTTCACCGGCCGCCCAAACTGTAGACGAGGAAGGAGCAGAACAATGCCAGCACCATGCTGGGGTCGCCGACTCGCCATGCCCTCGCTGGCGAGACGCAGCCACATCAAGGGAGGCTAGATCTGGGCGGATCCAAGCCCCACAACCCAAGAAGGAGCCGCCGCCGCGAGATCAGCCGCTGGGGCGCCGTAGCCACGAAGCCTCCGCGTGCCGTTGACCGAGAAGAACTCCCACGCCACCTTCGGAGGCGAGGGCCGCCACCACCGCGGCGAGGCCAGCGGCAGCGGCGGAGAGGAGGGCTCCGAGGAGTGGAACCGGCGGCGGCAGCGTTGGGCTCCCCCGTGTCGCCCAGGATGAGTGGCGCGGGGGTCGGGATATTCTAACAATGCTAAGAGTCAAATAGAACAGGAGTAGGAAAGGAGATAGAGCAGACCAACTACACACGCAAGGAGAGGACGACAGTTCTAGCTTGAGAGTTGGGGCTTGGCATGTTCCCCTCAGATCAAGTCAATGATACATGCAAGTAGTCGGCTGCATCTCACTTGAGAATCCGTTTGGCAGAGGTGGAAGCACCAGGCAAATAGGACGCTGAGGCGTTCACTCCGGTGACACCGACACTGACAATGTGATCCAATCGGCGCCGGCAATTTGATCCGATTGGCAGAGTTAAAGGTATGAATTGGCCGCGAGTTTCCTTGGACCTCTGTCCCACTCTGCTGCTCTCTATACTGCCTTTTGTCGAACACATATTTGTAATTTTGTATGTCCTTTCTGTCTCTTGATAAGACCTTCCATCAAATTTATATATGAATCAGACTGCAATTCTCTTGCCGGTGTATTCATCGTTCCACCGCTGCGCCAGCAACATGAACGCCGGCACATCCGGAATCGGCGCTGAACACGCTAGGATCTACACAGTGGCCTTCGTTTTCCCCTTGTTTAGTTGGCTGCGCTAGGCCCAACAGCAGAAGCATCAACCGTGTCTCTCCTCAAAACTTTGAGGAACCTTAGGTCGACCTCGAGTATGGATTCCCTGCCGGCGTCATGCTACGTGAGGCCCAGCTACAGCAGTCGCTCCACATGGCCCTCGTCGAGATCGTTGGCGGTGAGCAATACGGATTCCCCACCAGCGCCATGGTACATGAGGCGACGAGCCTCGGGTCGACACCCTTACACCCAACGGATCTTTAGTTCTATCGATTTGTCCCGATTCGATTCTCAAGATGTGATCTGAGGAAATTGAGAGGATTACACTACCGGAATCGCCCCCTATGCCGACGGCCAGGGCCGTCGGCATAGGCCTGAGTCCCGTCGGGATAGGCCTATGCCGACGGCCCCCGTCGGCATAGGGCCGTCGGCAACATATGCGTCGGCACAGTCAGGGAGGCCGTCGGCATAGAAAAGCCGTCGGCATATATGATACGCCGACGGGGGCCGTAGATCTATGCCGACGGCCCTGGCCATCGGCAACTATCACGCCTAACGGCGGCCGCCGTCAAGTCTGCCCAACGAATGGTCGCCACGTGGCACCACTATGCCGACAGCCTAGCCGTCGGCTTAGTCAAAAACTATGCCGACGGCTCGATCGTCGGCATAGGTGTGCCACGTGGCGACCAGCCGCTGCTCTAGGACCAGGGCTATGCCGACGGCCTGGCCGTCGGCATAATTTGAAACTAAGCCGACGGCCAGGCCGTCGGCATAGTCCTTCATACAGAGCTCCCAGTAGCTGACACGTGGGCGCCTATGCCGACGGCCTAGCCGTCGGCACAGTTTTTAAACTAAGTCGACGGCTAGGCCGTCGGCATAGGTGCCACGTGTCAGCTACTAGGAGCTCATGCTAGCCCTATGCCGACGGCCTAGCCGTCGGCATAGTTTGCTTTTGCTTTTTTTTCTTTTTTCTGTTTGTTTTCAGATCAATTCAATTAAATAGCAGCACATATCAGCAGATATATATGATGGGATAGACATATAAAACACAACGGGATATCATCCGGCACCATCACAACAATATATGCATAAGCATCATCACACACAAGTCTCTAAATGAACATCATCACAACCAACATAAGCATAAGCATATAGAGAAGCACACAAGTCATCTAAATGATCATCACCACACACAAGTCATCTCAAGCATCATCACCACACAAGGATCATCGAGCACCGCGGAGGTCGTCACCGCCAAGACGGCCAAAGCCCAGGTCATCACTGCTAGTGGCAGCGCTATCGCCAAGACCGCCTCCGCCTCCACCTCCGCCTCCGCCTCTGTGGATCGGAGTGGTCGGGCTCCGTGTCTCCGGAGTGCTGCGAAGACCACCGCCAATGGTAGATCCACCTGTTCCCTGGATGTTGAAAAGACATATGCATGGGATATATGACTGTGTTGAAAGGCATGACATGCTTTGGGTGAATAGATTGGGGATGAACTAACCGGCGAGGGGCCAGCATTCTGTGCCACAAACTCCTCAAAGCTCATCAGCACTGGTTGTGCTGGAGGAAACTGAGGACACCTACCGGCCGCCATATCCTGAAAAGCCTACTGCATCTGGCTATCCCTCTGCACTTGGTGTTCATAAAGCCTCTAATGCCACGACATGGTCTCCTGGCATGTGTACTCCATGTAGGCCTACCGTATGACATGATGGAACTCATAAAACTACTAAATGCGGAAAATGAAGTGAGCAATGAAGATAAGAGGGAAAATACTTACAGATTGTTGCTCCTGAAAGAGGGACTGTGTACTAGTCACTGGTTGGCTCGTGCGCTGGCTCAGGCTCGGGTCGATCCGACAAAGCTGTGTGTAGGAGATACTAGGAGTGATCACAGCATCGAGAACCGCCTCCCGACCGTGCTCCTTGGGCCCCATCCTCACCACCGCCATGTCGTCCAGAGGCGCCACAATGGGGTCAGGTGTGTCAGGATGTAACTTCGGATACGCTTCGGAGTAGGCCTTCTTCCTCCCTGCGGTCTTCTTGCCGTAGTACTTGGGCTCGCCAGGCTTAGGGTTCTTCCGTGTATGGGCGATCTCCCACGCCTGCATGTGTGAGAGCGACCGCTTCAGTTTCTCCTCCTGCACCACCAAACAGAGGTTAGTCATACATAAGAAAGTGATGGTAAATAGAAGAAGAAGAATGTTTAATGGGGTTAGTCATACATTAACTGCCTTGTGGAGATAGTGGTTTTGGTTTCCCTGAGCATGTACTCCCTCCGTCCCTCGGTTAGCCTTATCTTTGGTTCTCATAGCCGCCCAGGCTCCAGCCTCATCACACCAAAGATCCACCAATGCCGCCCAGGACTCGTCTTTTCCATAACACCAATTTGGACACACCTACATAATAAAAGCATAATGGCATGTAGGTGTGTCCAAATTGGTGTTATGGAAGCATAAAGCATAAAGCATAATGTACCACAAGGTAATGAAAGCATAATTAAAGCATAATATATGAAAGCATAATGAAAAATCTTTTATACTTACCGCCAAGAACTCGGGCCTCTCCAAGGTAATGCCCATCCTCCGCGCTTCTTCCTTGGTCATCTTCACACCAAGAATGTCGTGGTAGTATGTGGAGATGGCCACATAGCGCACCTCGTACTGCATCTGGCGGGCCGTCTTCTTGCATTGGCGCAGCACGATCTGGTCCGCTCTAGCCCTGTGCTCCGGAAGAACTCGATAGAATTTCTACAAACATGCATGAAACAAGAATGGAAGAAGCCATGAGTTAAATCATTCATGAAACTAGAATGGACTTGTGCTTCTGAAGAGAACTCACCCAGAAAGTAGTGATCACGGCCTTGGCATGGGTCTCATGGTCCGCGTGGTGGGCTGCTTCCCAGTGATCCCAGCTCATGGCCAAAACCCGACGGTCCAGCTGCCTGACTGGATCAGGACAGTACAACCCCAGCCAATATAACTTCAGCAAGACGGTGATGAGGCTGTTGGGAATACGGACCCCTTTAGAATATATCCAGTTGCTGCAAAAGAATGAACTATTAGCATGTGACAAGCAAAATAAATAACAACCGGAATAAGCATGTGACAAGCAAAATAATGAACCACTTACTCTTTTCCCATGGGCTCAATGAGCCACTTCTGCTCCTCAGTAGCAGGAACCTGCTTTGGTAGCTTTGCGTTGCCACGCAGCCACCCCTTCTTGTCAACCCCCTTCCCATCACCACCATCATCCCCGCCACCACCCTCCTCCTCGCCTGCCTCCCCCTTCCCAACCTCCTCCTCCTCCTCCTCCTTGCCTGCCTCCTCCTCCACCTCCTCCTCCTCCACCACCACCACCTCCTCCTCCTCCTCCTCCCTAGAGTGTACCTCACTAGAGGAGGGCCTCGAAGACAACACCCCTAAGTCGGTGAGGGTGCGCTCTTTCTGGCCGCGACCCCCTGTAGTGGCTCTCCCCCCAGCACCTCGTCCTTTAGAGGCTCTCCCCCCGCCCCCTCCTCCTCTAGGGGCACCTCTCCCTCGACCTCCCTGTGAGGAGTCATCGTCAAGTAGCCGAGGGGGAGGATTACGTGCTCGACCACTCCGACTAGGCAGGCCGACGACCTTGCGTAGGAAACCCACGCCGTCGGCCTTCCCCTTGCCCATGTTCCACGAACCTGCATTGAAAAGAGAAAAAGCAATTAGTAAATTAATGAAATGAAGGAAAAGGCATGATAATAAACACATTAATAAAAATGCATAAAAAGGCATATTCTTAAACTATAGAAAAAAATACTTGAAACGTACATCTGCTAGAACCCATATGAATCATCACTGTTGTAACCTCTTTCTCGGTCCGTCTCATCATCACAATTAATCATATCATCTTCGTTGTCCGACGGAGGTGGAGGCTCTTCCTCGTCATCAGCGTCTTCGTTTAACTTTTCTAGCATAAGTATGTCATTTTCATTGACAATGGTCTCACCATCATTCCGTGCATCGTCGACGTTTGGGTCCACATCATCATCATCCAATGGTCTAGCGTCATCATTTCTAACCACATCATCATCATCATCATCATCATCAGGTTGCTCTTGATAGAACACTCCCTCGTATGTCATGGGGTTAATGTTGTAGTAATCGTCTTCATTCGGGTCTGGTAGCTTACCATGTGGCGACACCTTGAACACAACTTCCCAACCCTTTAGATACACTTTCTGGCATGGGTAAGGCAGATAATATACTTGTGTAGCTTGGGTAGCCGCAATGAAGAGATCGGCTCTGGCATAGACGGTTGATGGTTTAACTTCGACCAAACCAATGGAAGGCGTATGTTTTACCCCCTCACGCAGATCGAACCATCGGCATTTGAACACAGGCAGACTTAGGGTCTCACGCCCCTGGCGGAATTTAACCTCGTATATATTTTGTACCCTTCCGTAGTAGTCTACTGAATTTTGACCGGGGGTGTACACTCCAGTATTTATAGTTTTGGGATCGGGGCGGCTGTTTTGGTGCTCCTCTGTATGGAAGCGATACCCATTCACATCATACTTTTTACATGTCATGACGGCAGGGTCAAAACCCATGGAAACCCATCTCAATTCATCATCCATAGATATGTTCGGATCTTTTCCCTACAAGTATAATGGAAATTGTTGTGTGCATTAGTTCGGTTAACTAATAAATGTTGAAGTAGGTATTTAATAGGGGAGTGTGGAAAATTACTTTCTCCATGAACCAAGCAACAAAATTTTTACGTCCAGGGTTTCCATGATGGAGAAGAGTAAGTGCCTCCGCCTCAGTAGGAGGATTCACTCCTGTCCATTCCTCTTGAACGAAATCACTAAAAAAAAGATAAGCGGTGTTAGACCGGGACTAAGTGAACATGAAACATGATGATGTGGAAGACATAAAGGAATGGTGTAGTGGTATTACCTCATCCACACTTCCTCAACTTCCTTGATGTTGTGCAAGATATAGAACATGAGGTCCTCCCACTCTTGTCGTGGCATGTTATAAGATTTCGAGGCCCCAGCCCTCCCACCTTGCGCGTTGAATAGATCGAGCCTGGGTTGATACTTGGGCTCTTCTATATTGTATCGAGGCACCTTGTTACGCAGATGGGGAACGTGGTCTGGATAGTATGATGTCCAGAGGTCTGACACCTCCTCTAGGATAACTGCCTCAGCTATGGAAGCTTCAATCTTAGCTTTGTTTCCACATTTCCGTCGGAGATGCTTGTTCTGCCTCTTAGGGCCGTACTGCCAGCGATTTTGCACAGGGCCCCCCAATAATACCTCGTTCGCGAGGTGCAGAATGAGATGTGTCATCGGAGTAAAGAAGCCTAGCGGAAAGATCTTCTCTAGCTTGACTATCAACTCTGGTGCCTTCTTATGCAATTTTTCAATCACCTCTTTACTTACTTCTTTAGCATAGAGCGTGCGGAAGAAATGGCTAAGCTCGGCAAGCACTCACCAGACATGCTCGGGGACATAGCCTCGAACCATCACCGGCATTATCCGCTCAATCCATACATGGTAGTCATGACTCTTCAGGCCGGTCACTTTGCCCGTTGAAAGATTGACTCCCTTACTTATATTCGATGCATAACCATCGGTGAACTTCAAAATTTGTTTCAGCCAGATAAGTATTTCTTTTTTTTCTGGCGGTTTAAGGACAAAGTCAGCATCTGGCTTGAACCAGTTTTTTCGACCACCTGTGGGAGGCTTCATGTTCAGGCGTGGTCTATCACAAATTCTATGTTGATCGGCTCTATCTTTTACATTATCCTTCGTCTGGGACTCTGCCACATTCTTTTCGGTGTGCATCACATCAATATTGTAAGGAAGTTTGAGGTCCTTGAAATAGGGAAGCTGCGAGAAGGGGGTAATGTGCATCCAGTTGTGCGTCTCACCATATCCCTCGAAGCCTTTGGCTTTGGCTTTGCCTTTGCCTTTGACTTTAGGCTTGAGAGCTTTTAGCTGAGCAAGAACATCTGCCCCCGAAAATGTTGGAATCTCGGTTACTTCATGAACAACCCGGCCTTTCGTGAAGTTCTTCTTGTCTTCCCTGTCTGGATGGTCTGGAGGGAGGAACTGTCGATGCAGGTCAAAGGCTACATACTTGCCACCCTTACTCAGCCAAATCATTCGCAGAGACTGCATGCACACTGGGCATGGCATCTTACCACTTGTACACCATCCGCAGAATAGAGCATAGCCGGGAAAGTCATGCATGCAATAGTGCAACCAAACTTTCATCAAGAAATTTCTCTGCAGATCCCGGTCGTATGTCAACCTCGGAAAGTACCAAGAATGGTGCAAAGCATCCACAAGCGGCTGCATAAACACACCCAATTGCTTCCCCGGGTAGTCAGGCCCCGGAATGATGAGCGACAAGAACATGGTCTTCCGTTGCATTAGGGCACCGGGAGGAAGATTGAGCGGAATTACAAACACAGGCCAGCAGCTGTATGGATTGGACGACATACCATATGGATTCAACCCATCACCTGATATGGCTATTCTGACATTCCCAGCCTCGGCTGCTTCCTCGGGGTATTCTTCATCGAATGACTTCCATGCTTCCCCTCCCATGGATGTATGATTTTTTTTGGATTGTACCTTATACCTTCCTTGTGCCACTTCATCATTTTCAGACTCCTTCGTGATGAAAAGGCGCTGCAGTCTTTTTATAAAATCAAGATACCGAAGAACCTTAACGGGGATGGTTAGCTGCTTTTTCTCACCATCCTCACCGACCACCTCAATGTACCGAGACGAACCGCACTTCCTACAATACTTGTCATCCGCATACGCATGCCTAAACAAAAGGCAATTCTTCGGGCAAACATCTATTTTCTCATAATCCATAGAGAGTGCCTTCATGATTTTTTTTGTATCGTACATGCTTTTCGGCAGTTCATGACCCTTAGGGAGGCTGTTAGCCCATACTCCCAGGAATGCTTCGAAGCATTTCTGGCTACAGCCGTACTCAGCCTTGACTGCAATCAGTTGTGAGATGGCATCCAGCTGAGATATTTTCGCACCCGCATAAAGAGGTTTCTTCGACGAGGCCAAGACCTCCAAGAAGGCCTTTGCGGTTGCCTCCGGCTCCTCCGGTTCATTCTCTGAAGGTGTCGCATTTGCCGTTTCTGCAACAATGACATCATCTAGCATGTCCCTGACCCCGTCGTCCTCATATCCATCGATGCATTGTCGCATCACCTCCTCTCTACCACGATCCTGCTCGGCTATGTTTATCGGCGGCATGTCAAAGTTTGGCATATATCCGTCCGTGCGAAGGTGCTCACTCATGTCCGTCTAATTTCTACGATGACGTCTGGCACATCTCGCACAGGGGCATGGTGGGATAATTCTCATTGGACGACGGAATATCTCCTTCAAATACACATCGGTTTTCACGATCCACTCTAATGTTACTCGATTCCGACGGATAAAACCACTGTACATCCACTGATTATCTACCATCCTCTGCTTTTTTGCAACCCACACAACATAATTAAGGATTCACTTAAATTAATGGCATCAAATTTTCAGTTTCTACCGCGTTTAATCCACCTACATCTCTAATAGGTAAAGATGGGTCCTAATCCCACCCGAGGATGTGTAGATTGAGTACGTTCTCCATTCTACCCCGTTCCGAGACAAAATTTCGGCAGCACCTCCCCGCTGTTCTCCAGATACACGTCTCGGCAAATAGCCGAGAGAATGTGCTCCGGAGAACAATGGGGAGGTGCCGCCGAAATCCTGTCTCGGAACGGGGTAGAACATGGAGAACATACCCAATCTACACATTCTCGGGCTGTCCGTGGAAAACGCTGGACAATCCAAAAGAGTTGCGGTGATAAATATGCAATTGAATGCATATTTATCCATGCAACCCTTTCGGACGGGAGACGCCTAGGTTACGTCAGTTGACTTGAGAATGAAATCTAGTGATATGAAAAAATGGAGGAGATGGACTTTTAGCTCACCCTCGTCTGTAGAGGAAGTAGTCGAACAGCAGAGGGATGCTCAGGGGGACCAACGCGTCGTACAATGGCCACTCCGATGAAATGCGACACCACAAAGCCTGCAAATTCCATCGCGACAAAAAATTAGAACATCACAATATCATCATCATCGTCTAACAATCATCGAATCATAAAAAAACATCATCATCATCTAAAAATTATCGAAGCATAAAAAAACACCATCATCTATCATCAACATCATCATCTACCAATCATCTATCATCTATCATCATCATCTCAAAATCATCGAAGCATAAAAATCATCATTATCACTTCTCATCTAACAATCATCATCATCATCTCAAAACAAATCCGTATGAACAAGTTATCTATCTAACTACCATCTATGTGTCTAACTATCACATTTAGCCCTCTTATCCTCTGCAAAATCATGAAAAAACAAAAAAAAACTGGGGAGGGAGCCGGACCTAACGGAGAGGAGGTCGAGGCGGCGGCGGGGTGGCTGTGTTTGGCGGGGACGAGGTCGGGGCGGGGCGGCGGCCAGGGCAGGGACGAGGTCGAGCCGGGGCGGGGGCGTCGGCCGGGGCGGAGACGAGGTCGGGGCGGGGACGAGGTTGGGGCGGGGAGGGGCGTCGGCCAGGGCAGAGACGAGGGCGGGGTGGGGTGGGGCATCGGCCGAGGCAGAGACGAGGTCGGGGCAGGGCGGGGCGTCGGCCGGGGCGGGGACGAGGTCGGGGCGGGTGGGTGGAGCGGCGGCGTGGCGCGGGTGGGTGGGTGGGTGGGGACGGTGCGGGTAGGGCGGAGCAGCGGCGCGGCGCGGGTGGGTGGAGATGGCGGCGGCCGGTGGCGGCGCGAGCAGCTAGGGGGGCATCGTCGGCGTGGAGAGGGTGGCGGCAGAGGTTGGGTGTCGAGGAGAGGGAGTTGGATCAGGGTGCGAGGAGAGAAACGAGTGGAGGAGGAGGGCCGGGGTGACGAGGATAAGGTGGCCCAATGCCGACGGCCAGGCCGTCGGCATAGGAGTGGTCCCACCTAACAGCGAGAGGGCCATCGAGTGGATAAGGGTGGCTCTATGCCGACGGCCAGGCCGTCGGCATAGGGAGGAGGCCTATGCCGACGGCTATGCCGTAGGCATAGATGGCAACTACTTTTTTTTAAATAGTCCCACCTCGCCGAGGGAAAAGCAATTAGACTTGTTTAAATAGTTCACTAATCCATACGTTATAAGCTCCGGTATTCATTAGACTTATATGAAGAAAGTGGACAGTTGCTCTGAACTTTTCAGTGCTCGGGCACCGGGTGTGCCCGGGCAGCCGGCCCGGTGCCCGAGCACTAAAAGGTTCACAGCAATTGTACATTTTCAATGATGAATGCCAGAGTTTTTAATCAATTCAATTATTACATTTTTAGATTCTTAGTTTACCGTCTGTATGGGACCCGGTACCCGGCACCTGGAGGGGGGAAACGGACGCGTGGGGTCTACACAGAGGGGATCTTGCTGTGGGTCTGGCCCGGATGTTGCTCCAAAGTGTTCCTATGGGCTGACCTAACACAACCGGGTGGGGAGGTCCACTGGTCAAAGCCCGTCCGTGCAAAGTCAAAGGGCTAGATCCCGTGGTCAAACACTACAGGGTTAGGCGGAACGGGGGCACTAGGGGGGTAGCAATGTGTAAGTGCATCTAGTGCCACCCCTAGTTGGTTTTGGAGTATTGACGACAAACCTAGGTGAGGGACTAATGTGTTTGTGAGAATTGCAGGATAACACAGGTAGAAGTCCCTCATTGATTCGGTTTTCCTACCAGAGATGACCCCTAAAAATGTATGAAGACATTGAAGTCAATGGTGGTATATGAAGATGTTCACATTGAAGACTATGACAAGAGAAGACACCACATGAAGCCTATGGAGCTCGAAGACTTAGATCTTTCGTAGTTCTTTTTCATTTTGTTGAGTCATAGGAACCACCGTACTGTTAAGTGGGGTCCAAGAGAACTAGTCAGAATGACTGAAGTGATGCCTAAACATAAAACCTATGTCTTCGAGTGAAGACTATGAGAGCAAATCTTGTCCAGAGTCGGACAAGTCAGCTTTTCTTGTAGCCCAAGTAAAGTTGCCGTGTGGGTTTGAAATCTGACCGTTGGAACACGTGTCAGTTCCTTAGTGACCCAGGGTAATTTCGGACAAATCAGGTCGGGTTGCCTAGTGGCTATAAATAGCCCACCCCCTACAACCATAAATGGTTGGCTGCTCAGATTCAGTGCACGGCTTTTGTCGTTTGAGAGCAACCCACCTCGAAGCCTTTGAGAGAGAGAATACCTTGCGAGGATAAAGCCCTAACCACCCAGAGCGAGAGAGAATTGGGCATCACTTAAGTCTTCTTGTCTGAGTGATCTGAAGACTTATTACACTTGAGGACTGTGCATCCTCCAGCTGGTTAGGCGTCGCGTTCTGAGCATCCAAGAGACATTGTGGATTGCCGGTGAACGAAGTCTGTGAAGGTTTGTGAGTCTACCTTGAAGACTTACCAGAGTGATTGGGCGAGGTCTATGTGACCTTAGCTCAAGGAGAATACGGTGAGGACTGGGTGTCCTGAGCTGCGTGTTCAGGACTGGGTGTCCGGGACTGTGTGTCCTAAGGTTTAAATACCTAGCCGCTCCAACCAGACGTACAGTTGTCACAACAACTAGAACTGGTCCAACAAATCATTGTCTTCAACGAGTCACTGGTTTCATCTTCACTTACCTTTACTTACTGTTACTCGTTGTGAAGTCATTGCATGTTTGCTCTATCTTTTGTCTTCACAACGTGAATGTATGTTCTGTTTGGCTTCATAATATCTTCCTACCTGATCCTTACTACACTGCAGCTATTTGTCATTGTGCTTTCACTATATTGAATACTTGACCATGGCTTGCCTAGTGTAGTCTACCTTCCGCTGCATAGTAATAGGCATATATCTACTGTTTGTCTTCATAACTTCCACGTTTTGAAGACTTTCATAAAAATCGCCTATTCACCCCCCCTCTAGTCGATATAGCGCACTTTCAATTGGTATCAGAGCAAGGTGCTCCCTTGTTCTGTGTGATTCGGTTTAACCATCTGGAGTTTTAGCTATGTCAACTGCAGGGATAATTAAAGTCTCCGCTGCGTGCCCCGTCTTCGATGGAACTGAATATCCCTACTGGAAGAATAAGATGCACATGCATCTTGAAGCCATTGACGTCGACCTATGGTATGTCGTCACGAACGGCGTTCCCAAGGCTGGAGAAGGTGTCACTGCTGCTGATGTCAAGAAGTTCGTTCAACTGGACTCTACTGCCAAGAACATTATCTGTGGTCATCTGACCAAAGGACAGTATGGCCGTGTGAGCGCTTTGGAAACATCTAAGCTAGTCTGGGACTGGCTCTCCAAGGTCAACGAAGGCGTCTCAACCCAGAGAGATCAGAGAATCAGCGTTCTTCGCAACCTCTTCAACCGCTTCAAGCGAAATGACAATGAGAATGTCCAGCTCACATTTGACCGACTCACTGACATCACAAATGAGCTTCAAGCCCTTGGCGCCACTGAGATCACCAAGCATGAAGTCGTCAAGACACTACTGAGATCACTTGATAGTTCGTTTGACACCCTAGCCCTGATGATTCAAGAACGGCCTAATTTCAAGACACTCGATCCGTCTGACATACTTGAGAGGCTCAACACACATGAGTTTTAGCTGTCTGAGAAAAGAGATATCTACGGTCCAAACTATGGGCGAACTCGTGCCCTGAAGGAAAAGTTGTCTCCTCATCTGAAGAAGAATCTGACAGCAGTTCTGACGATCCTGAAGACATTGGAAAGGAACTTGCTATGCTTGTAAAGAAGTTCCAAAGATTCACCAAGAAGAAAGGCTTCAGAAAGTCTTCACGATCAAGCTCAAAGAATGATGAAGCTTCTGCTCATGACTACAAGAAGAAAACATGTCACAAGTGCAAGAAAACTGGCCACTTCATCTCTGAGTGTCCGCAGTGGGATAATGAGAACAAAAAGAAGAAGAAGAGCAAGGAATATGACTCTCTCGACAAGAAGAAGAAGAAATTCTCAAAGTCCTCATCCAAGTCTTCCTCAAAGTCTTCATCACACAAGAAGAGTTCATCTGGCAAGGCACGTGCGTTTGTTGGCAAGGAAATGGATTCAGAGGAGGAGTCTGCTTCTGAGGAGGCGGAGGTGGAGTCTGAGGAGGAGTCTGATTCTGGCGTGGCAAGTCTGGCTACAGCATGCGTTGCCAAGTCCATCTTCAACACTGAAGACAATGACTTCACCACCAACGCCAATGCAAATGACAAGGACGACTCTGCTCCTACCTACTGCTTCATGGCACGCGGTGCCAAGGTAAACACACGCACTACTCACTATTAAACATCCAGTGACGATGACTCTGATTGTGATTCAAGACCCAGCTACAAAACACTTGCTAAAATTGCAACTGAACAACAGAAAGCCATGGAACATATTCAAAAACTGTTAGACAAAAGCGATGATCTATTGGGCGCTGAAATGACTCGATCTGAATCCTTAATTGAAGACATAAAAAATCTTCACGTTAAGTATGAGGAACTTGAAAGTCGTCATGAAACGCTCTCAACAACTCATGAAAAGCTTTCCTATGATTATCTTCAAAGGAAGCAAGATCTTGAGAAATTTAGAGCGGCTCATGAAGATCTTCAAAAGGAAAACGAGTCACTTCGTGCCGAACAGATCAGTTTCGCTCAGGAAGGATTTGAACCACCATGTCTTAAATGCATTGAGCGTGATAATGCTGCTTCTGTTGCTGAATGTTCTACTGTTGCTACTGTTGCAATATCTTCAACTATTGATATGGTAACTAACCCCTCTGCTGAGGATACCACTGCTATTGCTGATGAGAATGCTAGATTGAAGACATTGCTTGAAACAGGGATGTACAAAAGTCTTAAAGGGAATCAGACACTATGTGATGTCCTTAAAAAGCAGATACTGAACCGAAACCCTAGGAAAGAGGGTGTTGGGTTCGTAAGGAAAATGAATGCTGATGGCTCTTACTGGAAGCCTGAGCAGTACCCCAAAACCACATGGGTTGCTGCAAAGGAACCTTCAGCTGATCCATCCAATCTATCTGGCTTCACTTGTGCTAACCCCATTATCATTGATGAATCCTTTGATGCAAACTATAAACTATTTAAGAATCAGAATGGTGAAGTGTTTGCCAGGTACATTGGTACTAACTGCAGGAATGGACTGCTTATGAAGAAGATCTGGGTGCCCAAAAGGTGTTTGGAAAATCTTCCTGTGAATGTCATCATGACACCATAGATGAAGAAGACATACCCCAGACCACAGGCTTCATATGGCCCAAAGGCTTCATACAGACAGAGGACTCATCTGAGTCGCACTAATGCAAATGTTTTGCAGGGAAACCATACTCAGGCCTATGAATATGAGCGCGGTTCATCAAACCGCCATGTTCATAAGACCAAAAACTATTCTGCTTATTCTTATGAGTATTATTGTCCACCTGCGAGACTTTTTGCTAGGGCTCCAAAGCCAAAGTTCTCATATGCTGCACTTAGACTTATTGCTTTTAAGCCACCCTTGAAGATGTGGGTGGCTAAGAAAGCTTAACTCTCTTTTGCAGGGAAAGGTCTCCAGCAGAAAACCAAAATCGTCTGACGCTATTGCTGGGGACCTTAAACATCTTGTAGGGCGCACGATCAAATGCCCGAATGGCATTACTATGTACTTTGTTCCTGAATCACATGCCACTCTCCCTATTAGTCCTAATCTGGATCTAAGTTTTCATAACCCACTGGCTTGTCAAATGTTTTTGCTTCACAATTCTCTTCATGAAGCCTATCCCCCTAACTGCACTGTAGGGTACGACACCAGCGTCTTCAGAATGGATTATTGACAGTGGGTGTACAAATCACATGACTGGCAAAAGAAGCCTTCTTATGGACTCAACCTTACGTCCGTCCGACAAGAGCCACATCACATTTGCTGACACTGGTAAAAGTAAGGTACTGGGTCTAGGTAGAGTTGCAATCTCAAAGGATCAACACATGGATAAAGTCATGCTTGTTGAATCCCTTGGCTTCAACTTAATGTCTGTCTCAATGCTTTGCGATTTAAACATGATCGTAATATTTGGAAAATATCGCTGCCTTTTTCTAATGGAATCTGACAAGTCTCTAGTGTTTGAAGGGTATCGGAAAGATGATTTGTACGTGGTAGATTTCTCAGCAGGGCCACAGCTCGCCGTATGTCTTCTAGCAAAGGCTTCAGAATGCTGGCTCTGGCATCGGAGGCTTGGGCATGCTGGCATGAGCAACCTCCACACCCTTGCAAAGAAGAAGCATGTCACAGGCATCGAGGGCGTCAAGTTCAAGTTAGATCACTTATGCGGGGCCTGTGAAGCAGGAAAGATGACAAGGGCCAAACATCCCTCGAAGACAATCATGACCACCACTCGGCCCTTCGAGCTGCTTCACATGGATCTTTTTGGTCCCACTCATTACTCAACTCTTACTACTACTACTTGTCTCTATGGCTTTGTCATTGTTAATGATTATTCTAGATACACTTGGGTGCATATAATCCTTTACAAGACTGAAGTGCAGGATGTCTTCAGACGCTTCGCCAATCGAGCAATGAACAACTATGGCGCCAAGATAAAGCACATCAGAAGTGACAATGGCACTGAATTCAAGAACACTGGCCTTGATACATATCTTGATACCTTGGGCATCACACATGAATTCTCAGCCCCGTACACGCCACAGCAGAATGACGTCGTCGAACGCAAGAACAGAACACTCATTGAGATGGCCAGAACAATGCTAGATGAATACAAGACTCCAAGAAAATTCTGGCCTGAAGCCATTGATACTGCATGCCACACAATCAATCGTGTTTATCTTCACAAGCTTCTGAACAAGACATCGTATGAGCTCCTCACTGGCAAGAAGCCAAATGTCAGTTACTTTAGAGTATTTGGCGTAAGGTGCTGGATCAAGGACCCACATCACACTTCAAAGTTTGCCCCAAAAGCACATGAGGGTTTTATGCTTGGATATGGAAAGGATTCGCACTCCTACAGAGTCTTCAACCTCTTTCATTATAAAGTGGTTGAAACAGTGGATGTGCGGTTCGATGAGACTAACGGTTCACAAAGAGAGCACCTGCCAAATGTGCTAGATGAAGTTCCATCCAGTGAATCAATCAAGCTAATGGGAATTGGAGAAATCATACCTTCTAAAGCTCATCCTGAAGAGGAACTCATCATCTCCGCACCAGATCAACCTGAAGACGATGCTCAACCTAAAGACAATCCCTCCAACAACGACAATGATCAGCAAGAGCAAAGTCTTCGCCCTATACATCCTCGTGTTGCCAATGAAGTGCAGATTGAGAGAATAATTGACAGCATCAATGCACCTGGTCCGCTCACTCGATCAAGGGCAACTCAGCTGGCAAATTTCTGTGGGCATTTCTCATTCATCTCAATAACAGAACCCAAGAAAGTTGAAGAAGCATTCATGGAACCTGAATGGATTCAAGCTATGCAAGAAGATCTTCAATAGTTTGAGCTGAATAATGTATGGGAACTGGTTAAGCGTCCTGATCCACGGAAGCACAATATAATAGGCACCAAATGGATATACCGCAACAAGCAAGATGAGCATGGTCAAGTTGTCAGAAACAAAGCTCGTCTCGTTGCTCAAGGATATACTCAAGTGGAAGTCATTGACCTCGATGAAACATTTGCTCATGTGGCTAGACTTGAAGCCATACGTATACTGCTGGCCTATGCAAATCATCATAACATACTTCTATATCAAATGGATGTGAAGAGTGCCTTTCTCAATGGCAAGATTGAAGAAGAAGTGTATGTTGCACAACCGCCTGGCTTTGAAGATCCAAAACATCCTAACATGGTATACAAGCTAAAAAAGGCACTGTATGGCCTCAAACAAGCCCCTCGGGCCTGGTATGACACACTCAAATATTTCCTGAAGAGCAAAGGCTTCATACCTGGTTCCCTAGACCCCACTCTCTTCACGAAGACATATGATGGTGAACTGTTTGTGTGCCAAATATATGTGGATGACATTATCTTCGGCTGCACCAATCAGAAGTACAGTGAAGAGTTTGGATACATGATGCAAGAGCAATATCAGATGTCCATGATGGGAGAGCTGAAGTTCTTCCTCGGTCTTAAAATACGACAGCAACGCAACGGCATCTTCATATCTCAAGAGAAGTATCTCAAAGATTGCCTTAAGAAGTTCGGTATGCAAGACTGCAAAGGGTTCACGATGCCAATGCCAGCCAAGCATCATCTGGGTCCTGACGACAATGGTAAAGAGTTCGATCAAAAGGTATACCGCTCCGTGATTGGTTCCTTGCTTTATCTATGTGCATCTAGGCCAGATATTATGCTTAGTGTTTGCATGTGTGCTCGATTTCAAGTGGCACCAAAGGAGTCGCATCACTTAGCTGTGAAGCGAATTCTTCGATATTTGGCTCACACCCCAACTCTAGGATTATGGTATCCAAAGGGCTCAAAGTTTGATCTGGTTGGATTCTTGGATGCTGATTATGCTGGTGACAAGGTGGATCGCAAGTCTACATCAGGCACATGTCATTCTCTGGGACGATCACTTGTTTGTTGGTCTTCAAAGAAGTTGAACTGTGTATCTCTCTCCACTGTTGAATCTGAATACATTGCTGCTGGATCTTGCTGCGCTCAGCTTCTGTGGATGAAGCAAACCCTCAAGGACTATGGCATTCATCTGAAGCAAGTGCCACTCTACTGCGACAACGAAAGCGCCATCAAGATTGCCAACAACCCTGTTCAGCACTCGAAGACAAAGCACATTGAAATTCGTCATCACTTTCTCAGAGATCATGTTGTGAAGGAAGATATCGATATCATACACGTCAACACTGAAGAGCAATTGGCAGATATCTTCACCAAGCCCTTGGATGAGAAGAGATTTTGCAAGTTACGGTGTGAGCTAAATATCCTGGAATCCTCAAATATCCTGTGATCAGGCACACATCCTAACACTTATGCATATTGATGACTTAGATGTGCAACACACGAAGTAACGTATACCTTCAATCAATGAAGACATACATTCTAAGTGTGAATACATTAATGTGGAATTTGACTTCGGAGCGCCACGATAATTGTGCGCCATGTCTGGGTCTAATACTTCCTATGCGGTGGGTAACGCCACCACCAAACGTTCTATTTTGAAGTGTTTCACTCATGGCGTTACCTTGCAATGTCTTCACATTTGGTTTTGTTTCGATCTCAACATATCTTCATGATTATCTTCACTGTGTTGATTATATATATACTAGTGTTCTGTCCTCTACAGCATTCACTTATAGTTATGTCTTCTTGTTGAATCTTTTGAACTAAGTGAATGTGGTCGGACCCTAACCTCTCTATGCTTTCTATCTCAAATTCTATCTCTCCAAATCATATGCATTCTATTGAAACTGTCGAATGTCTTCTCTGCGTCATTGTCAGCAGAAGATACAGAGACAACCATCAAGTCCGTTTTCAATGCTCTTTCCTCCACATCAAAACCGGAGAAGTAGGAACGACCACCCGACAATCCAGGCGTGCGTGGGACGTGGAACAAACCCCAAAATTACGCATGATGGCCACGTGTTCCTTAGATGCAAATCGCCAGGGGCACCTGTGTAATAACGCAGTGCCACCCCTGTACCTATAAATACACACTCACAGCGGTCATTATCTCTTCTTCCACCGTCGCACGAACCCTAGCGCCACCGCTAGCCCTCGACGACACCGGCGACGAAGCGCTTCGCTGCCGCAATCTCTCCGACACCGTCTTCACGCCGATCGCGGACATCGTCCTCTCCGCCGTTGCCGTAGGTGTCCTCCGTCGCCAAGTTAGGGCATGGAAGATTGAACTGCTCGGCCTCATCTCCCACTTCGTCTAGCAGTTCTTGGTGTGGTAAATAAAACTCCCTTTTACAACACTGTTGATCCTATGGATTTATCACTTTCTACCACTAGCAGTTTCTGTTCACACAAGTTAGATCTCCCTCATACTGCATCTCATAACATGCCTAGTATATTCACTTGTGCTTCACAAAGTAGTTAGATTCCTCACTTGTACTGATCTGTGGATTCGTACAAATCTGGAACCAACTTCTTACCTATGAGTGAATGTCTTTGCACGATGAGGTCAATGTCTTCTAAACTGATTTATCTTCAAAATCTTCTGAGAATGCATATGACCTCTTCCCCTTCCCTCGCACCTTAATGTTATCACAGGTACATGTCCGTGGGAGAATCCTTTGGTTCTCATAGTCTGCATTCATTTGCAGAATTCTTACAGCATCACATAAATTCTCCTAAAGCCAGTTCCTGTTGGTCCAGCAAGAGAAAGCCTTTGAAGCCTTTGAACGTCTTGAAGCCTTTCAAGTTAAAGTTTGTGGCTTCAGAGAAAGCAGCAAGGAAGGGGGGAAGACAGCGTCGTGCCGGAACATCCAGAGATCTGACAGATGAACTCGCAGAAATGTACAAGACAGATCCTGAAGAGGATTACAGTCAGCGCAAGACCCGAATCCAATGGATTCGATGATATTGGGAAGAACAATGGTTCAAATACCGCTTCATAACCCAAGAGTACGCTGAGAAAAGTGCCATCAAAAGACCGTGGGGAGACATCCTATACAAGAATCTTCTACCCAGGTCCAGAGATGAAGCCATTGCCCAAGGCTTCTATCCATGCATGGTCCGTGGGCCATAGCCTGATGATGCACATCTGTCGTCACTACTCTGGTGTCGTGATGACAATCTATTCAAGCGCAACTTCCAGTTTGCCCAAAACTCAACGAAGCAGAACAAGAAGAATTTTGGGGTTTGACTTCAACCCTGGTCCTTCTGCTCCAAGGGCTGACGGCACACGCGATGCAGAACCCAATGTCGTCGGTGAAGGAAATATGCCCTAGAGGCAATAATAAAGTTATTATTTATTTCCTTATATCATGATAAATGTTTATTATTCATGCTAGAATTGTATTAACCGGAAACATAATACATGTGTGAATACATAGACAAACAGAGTGTCACTAGTATGCCTCTACTTGACTAGCTCGTTAATCAAAGATGGTTATGTTTCCTAACCATGAACAAAGAGTTGTTATTTGATTAACGAGGTCACATCATTAGTTGAATGATCTGATTGACATGACCCATTTCATTAGCTTAGCACCCGATCGTTTAGTATGTTGCTATTGCTTTTCTTCATGACTTATACATGTTCCTATGACTATGAGATTATGCAACTCCCGTTTACCGAAGGAACACTTTGTGTGCTACCAAACGTCACAACGTAAATGGGTGATTATAAAGGAGCTCTACAGGTGTCTCCAAAGGTAGATGTTGGGTTGGTGTATTTCGAGATTAGGATTTGTCACTCCGATTGTCGGAGAGGTATCTCTGGGGCCCTCTCGGTAATGCACATCACATAAGCCTTGCAAGCATTACAACTAATATGTTAGTTGTGAGATGATGTATTACGGAACGAGCAAAGAGACTTGTCGGTAGCAAGATTGAACTAGGTATTGTATACCGACGATCGAATCTCGGGCAAGTAACATACCGATGACAAAGGGAACAACGTATGTTGTTATGCGGTCTGACCGATAAAGATCTTCGTAGAATATGTAGGAGCCAATATGGGCATCCAGGTCCCGCTATTGGTTATTGACCGGAGACGTGTCTCGGTCATGTCTACATTGTTCTCGAACCGTAGGGTCCGCACGCTTAACGTTACGATGACAGTTATTATGAGTTTATGCATTTTGATGTAACGAAGGTTGTTCGGAGTCCCGGATGTGATCACGGACATGACGAGGAGTCTCGAAAGGGTCAAGACATAAAGATTGATATATTGGAAGCCTATGTTTGGATATCGGAAGTGTTCCGGGTGAAATCGGGATTTTTCCGAAGTACCGGGAGGTTACCGGAACCCCCCGGGAGCCATATGGGCCTTCATGGGCCTTAGTGGAAAGGAGAAAGGGGCAGCCCAAGGTGGCCGCGCGCCTCCCCCCTCCCCTAGTCCTATTAGGACTAGGAGAGGTGGCCGGCCCCCCTCTGTCTCTTTCCCCCCTTGAGGATTCCTATTCCAACTAGGATTGGGGGGGGGGGAATCCTACTCCCAGAGGGAGTAGGACTCCTCCTGGCGCGCCCCAAGGCTGGCCGCACCTCTCCCCCCTTGCTCCTTCATATACAGGGGCAGGGGGCACCTCTAGACACAATTGATCCCCATGATCGTTCCATAGCCGTGTGCGGTGCCCCCTGCCACCATATTCCACCTCGATCATATTGTAGCTGTGCTTAGGCGAAGCCCTGCGACGGTAGTACATCAAAATCGTCACCACGCCGTCGTGCTGACAGAACTCTTCCCCGACGCTTTGGTGGATCGGAGCCCGGGGATCGTCATCGAGTTGTACGTGTGTTAAGAACTCGGAGGTGCCGGAGTAACGGTGCTTGGATCGGTCGGATCGGGAAAACGTACGACTACTTCCTCTATGTTGTGTGATCGCTTCCGCAGTCGGTCTGTGTTGGTACGTAGACAATACTCTCCCCTCTCGTTGCTGTGCATCACCATGATCTTGCGTGTGCGTAGGAAAATTTTGAAATTAGTACGTTCCCCAACAGTGGCATCCGAGCCTAGGTTTTATGGTTTGATGTTATTTGCACAAGTAGAACACAAGTGAGTTGTGGGCGATATAAGTCATACTGCCTACCAACATGTCATACTTTGGTTCGGCGGTATTGTTGGACGAGACGACCCGGACCAACATTACGTGTACGCTTACGCGAGACCGGTTCCCCCGACGTGCTTTGCACACAGGTGGCTTGTGGGCGACTGTCTCTCCAACTTTAGTTGAACCAAGTGTGGCTACGCCCGGTCCTTGCGAAGGTTAAAACGGAGTCTATTTGGCAAACTATCGTTGTGGTTTTGATGCGTAGGTGAGATTGGTTCTTGCTTAAGCCCGTAGCAGCCACGTAAAACTTGCAACAACAAAGTAGAGGACGTCTAACTTGTTTTTGCAGGGCATGTTGTGATGTGATATGGTCAAGGCATAATGCTGAATTTTATTGTATGAGATGATCATGTTTTGTAACCGAGTTATCGGCAACTGGCAGGAGCCATATGGTTGTCGCTTTATTGTATGCAATGCAATCGCGATGTAATGCTTTACTTTATTACTAAACAGTAGTGATAGTCGTGGAAGCATAAGATTGGCGAGACGATAACGATGCTACGATGGAGATCAAGGTGTCGCGCCGGTGACGATGGTGATCATAACGGTGTTTCGGAGATGGAGATCACAAGCACAAGATGATGATGGCCATATCATATCACTTATATTGATTGCATGAGATGTTTATCCTTTTATGCATCTTATCTTGCTTTGATTGACGGTAGCATTATAAGATGATCTCTCACTAAATTATCAAGAAGTGTTCTCCCTGAGTATGCACCGTTGCCAAAGTTCGTCGTGCCCAGACACCACGTGATGATCGGGTGTGATAAGCTCTACGTCCATCTACAACGGGTGCAAGCCAGTTTTGCACACGCAGAATACTCAGGTTAAACTTGACGAGCCTAGCATATGCAGATATGGCCTCGGAACACGGAGACCGAAAGGTCGAGCGTGAATCATATAGTAGATATGATCAACATAACGATGTTCACCATTGAAAACTACTCCATCTCACGTGATGATCGGTTATTGTTTAGTTGATTTGGATCACGTAATCACTTAGAAGATTAGAGGGATGTCTATCTAAGTGGGAGTTCTTAAGTAATTTGATTAATTGAACTTAAACTTATCATGAACTTAGTACCTGATAGTATCTTGCTTGTTTATGTTGATTGTAGATAGATGGCTCATGCTGTTGTTTCGTTGAATTTTAATGCGTTCCTTGAGAAAGCAAAGTTGAAAGATGATGGTAGCAATTATATGGACTGGGTCCGTAACTTGAGGATTATCCTCATTGCTGCTTAGAAGAATTACGTCCTGGAAGCACCGCTGGGTGCCAGGCCTACTGCTGGAGCAACACCAGATGTTATGAACGTCTGGCAGAGTAAAGCTGATGACTACTCGATAGTTCAGTGTGCCATGCTTTACGGCTTAGAATCGAGACTTCAACGACGTTTTGAACGTCATGGAGCATATGAGATGTTCCAGGAGTTGAAGTTAATATTTCAAGCAAATGCCCGGATTGAGAGATATGAAGTCTCCAATAAGTTCTATAGCTGCAAGATGGAGGAGAACGGTTCTGTCAGTGAGCATATACTCAAAATGTCTGGGTATAATAATCACTTGATTCAATTGGGAGTTAATCTTCCGGATGATTGCGTCATTGACAGAATTCTCCAATCACTTCCACCAAGCTACAAGAGCTTCATGATGAACTATAATATGCAAGGGATGAACAAGACTATTCCCGAGCTCTTCGCAATGCTGAAAGCTGTGGAGGTAGAAATCAAGAAGGAGCATCAAGTGTTGATGGTTAACAAGACCACTAGTTTCAAGAAAAAGGCAAAGGGAAGAAGAAGGGGAACTTCAAGAAGAACAGCAAGCAAGTTGCTGCTCAGGAGAAGAAACCCATGTCTGGACCTAAGCCTGAAACTGAGTGCTTCTACTGCAAGCAGACTGGTCATTGGAAGCGGAACTGCCCCAAATATTTGGCGGATAAGAAGGATGGAAAGGTGAACAAAGGTATATGTGATGTACATGTTATTGATGTGTACCTTACTAGAGCTCGCAGTAGCACCTGGGTATTTGATACTAGTTATGCTGATAATATTTGCAACTCGAAACAGGGACTACGGAATAAGCGGGCACTGGCAAAGGACGAGGTGACGATGCGCGTGGGAAACGGTTCCAAAGTCGATGTGATCGCGGTCGGCATGCTACCTCTACATCTACCTTCGGGATTAATATTAGACCTAAATAATTGTTATTTGGTGCCAGCGTTGAGCATGAACATTATATCTGGATCTTGTTTGATGTGAGACGGTTATTCATTTAAATCAGAGAATAATGGTTGTTCTATTTATATGAGTAATATCTTTTATGGTCATGCACCTTTGAAGAGTGGTCTGTTTTTGATGAATCTCGATAGTAGTGATACACATATTCATAATGTTGAAGCCAAAAGATACAGAGTTGATAATGAAAGTGCAACTTATTTGTGGCACTGTCGTTTAGGTCATATCGGTGTAAAGCGCATGAAGAAACTCCATACTGATGGACTTTTGGAACCACTTGATTATGAATCACTTGGTACTTGTGAACCGTGCCTCATGGGTAAGATGACTAAAACACCGTTCTCTGGTACTATGGTGAGAGCAGCAGATTTGTTGGAAATCATACATACCGATGTATGTGGTCCGATGAATATTGAGGCTCGTGGCGGATATCGTTATTTTCTCACCTTCACATATGACTTAAGCAGATATGGGTATATCTACTTAATGAAACATAAATCTGAAACATTTGAAAAGTTCAAAGAATTTCAGAGTGAAGTTGAAAATCATCGTAACAAGAAAATAAAGTTTCTACGATCTAATCATGGAGGAGATTATTTGAGTTACGAGTTTGGTGTACATTTGAAAAATTGTGGAATAGTTTCGCAACTCACGCCACCCGGAACACCACAGCGTAATGGTGTGTCCGAACGTCGTAATCGTACTTTACTAGATATGGTGCGATCTATGATGTCTCTTACTGATTTACCGCTATCGTTTCGGGGTTATGCTTTAGAGACGACCGCATTCACGTTAAATAGGGCACCATCAAAATCCGTTGAGACGACACCTTATGAACTGTGGTTTGGCAAGAAACCAAATTTGTCGTTTCTTCAAGTTTGGGGCTGCGATGCTTATGTGAAAAAGCTTCAACCTGATAAGCTCGAACCCAAATCAGAGAAATGTGTCTTCATAGGATACCCAAAGGAGACTATTGGGTACACCTTCTATCACAGATCCGAGGGCAAGACATTCGTTGCTAAGAATGGATCCTTTCTAGAGAAGGAGTTTCTCTCGAAACGTTTATTCCAACTCCGAGAGGCTTGCACCAGTCCATAAATGGATCGCTGGAGCTTGCACACTTTGTTAGCTCCCTTTGGATCGACAAAACCTTCCGGTTGCATCATATACAACTCTTCTTCCAGAAATCCATTCAGGAATGCAGTTTTGACATCCATCTGCCAAATTTCATAATCATAAAATGCGGCAATTGCTAACATGATTCGGACAGACTTAAGCATCGCTACGGGTGAGAAGGTCTCATCGTAGTCAACCCCTTGAACTTGTCGAAAACCTTTTGCGACAAGTCGAGCTTTGTAGATAGTAACATTACCATCAGCGTCAGTCTTCTTCTTGAAGATCCATTTATTCTCAATTGCTTGCCGATCATCGGGCAAGTCAACCAAAGTCCATACTTTGTTCTCATACATGGATCCCATCTCAGATTTCATGGCTCCAAGCCACTTTGCGGAATCTGGGCTCATCGTCGCTTCTTCATAGTTCGTTGGTTCATCATGATCTAGTAGCATGATTTCCAGAACAGGATTACCGTACCACTCTGGCGCGGAACTTACTCTGGTTGATCTACGAGGTTCAGTAGTATCTTGATCTGAAGTTTCATGATCATCATCATTAGCTTTCTCACTTATTGGTGTAGGTATCGCAGAAACAGTTTTCTGTGATGTACTACTTTACAATAAAGGAGCAAGTACAGTTACCTCGTCAAGTTCTACTTTCCTCCCACTGACTTCTTTCGAGAGAAACTCCTTCTCTAGAAAGGATCCATTCTTAGCAACGAATGTCTTGCCCTCGGATCTGTGATAGAAGGTGTACCCAACAGTCTCCTTTGGGTATCCTATGAAGACACATTTCTCCGATTTGGGTTCGAGCTTATCAGGTTGAAGCTTTTTCACATAAGCATCGCAGCCCCAAACTTGAAGAAACGACAACTTTGGTTTCTTGCCAAACCACAGTTCATAAGGTGTCGTCTCAACGGATTTTGATGGTGCCCTATTTAACGTGAATGCGGTCGTCTCTAAAGCATAACCCCGAAACGATAGCGGTAAATCAGTAAGAGACATCATAGATCGCACCATATCTAGTAAAGTACGATTACGACGTTCGGACACACCATTTCGCTGTGGTGTTCCGGGTGGCGTGAGTTGCGAAACTATTCCACAATTTTTCAAATGTACACCAAACTCGTAACTCAAATATTCTCCTCCACGATCAGATCGTAGAAACTTTATTTTCTTGTTACGATGATTTTCAACTTCACTCTGAAATTCTTTGAACTTTTCAAATGTTTCAGATTTATGTTTCATTAAGTAGATATACCCATATCTGCTTAAGTCATCTGTGAAGGTAAGAAAATAACGATATCCGCCACGAGCCTCAATTTTCATCGGACCACATACATCGGTATGTATGATTTCCAACAAATCTGTTGCTCTCTCCATAGTACCGGAGAACGGTGTTTTAGTCATCTTGCCCATGAGTCACGGTTCGCAAGTACCAAGTGATTCATAATCAAGTGGTTCCAAAAGTCCATCAGTATGGAGTTTCTTCATGCGCTTTACACCGATATGACCTAAACGACAGTGCCACAAATAAGTTGCACTTTCATTATCAACTCTGTATCTTTTGGCTTCAACATTATGAATATGTGTATCACTACTATCGAGATTCATTAAAAATAGACCACTCATCAAAGGTGCATGACCATAAAAGATATTACTCGTATAAATAGAACAACCATTATTCTCTGATTTAAATGAATAACCGTCTCGCATCAAACAAGATCCAGATATAATGTTCATGCTCAACGTTGGCACCAAATAACAATTATTTAGGTCTAATATTAATCACGAAGGTAGATGTAGAGGTAGCGTGCCGACCGCGATCACATCGACTTTGGGACCGTTTCCCACGCGCATCGTCACCTCGTCCTTTGCCAGTGCCCGCTTATTCCGTAGTCCCTGTTTCAGTTGCAAATATTAGCAACAGAACCAGTATCAAATACCCAGGTGCTACTGCGAGCTCTAGTAAGGTACACATCAATAACATGTATATCACATATACCTTCGTTCACCTTGCCATCCTTCTTATCCGCCAAATACTTGGGGCAGTTCCGCTTCCAGTGACCAGTCTGCTTGCAGTAGAAGCACTCAGTTTCAGGCTTAGGTCCAGACTTGGGTTTCTTCTCTTGAGCAGCAACTGGCTTGCCGTTCTTCTTGAAGTTCCCCTTCTTCTTTCCTTTGCCCTTTTTCTTGAAACTAGTGGTCTTGTTGACCATCAACACTTGATGCTCCTTCTTGATTTCTACCTCCGCAGCTTTCAGCATCGCGAAGAGCTCGGGAATAGTCTTGTTCATCCCTTGCATATTATAGTTCATCACGAAGCTCTTGTAGCTTGGTGGCAGTGATTGAAGAATTCTGTCAATGATGCAATCATCTGGAAGATTAACTCCCAATTGAATCAAGTGATTATTATACCCAGACATTTTGAGTATATGCTCACTGACAGAACTGTTCTCCTCCATCTTGCAGCTATAGAACTTATTGGAGACTTCATATCTCTCAATCCGGGCATTTGCTTGAAATATTAACTTCAACTCCTGGAACATCTCATATGCTCCATGACGTTCAAAACGTCGTTGAAGTCCCGATTCTAAGCCGTAAAGCATGGCACACTGAACTATCGAGTAGTCATCAGCTTTGCTCTGCCAGACGTTCATAACATCTGGTGTTGCTCCAGCAGCAGGCCTGGCACCCAGCGGTGCTTCCAGGACGTAATTCTTCTGAGCAGCAATGAGGATAATCCTCAAGTTACGGACCCAGTCCGTATAATTGCTGCCATCATCTTTCAACTTTGCTTTCTCAAGGAACGCATTAAAATTCAACGGAACAACAGCACGAGCCATCTATCAAGCAAGATACTATCAGGTACTAAGTTCATGATAAGTTTAAGTTCAATTAATCAAATTACTTAAGAACTCCCACTTAGATAGATATCCCTCTAATCTTCTAAGTGATTACGTGATCCAAATCAACTAAACCATAACCGATCATCACGTGAGATGGAGTAGTTTTCAATGGTGAACATCGTTATGTTGATCATATCTACTATATGATTCACGCTCGACCTTTCGGTCTCCGTGTTCCGAGGCCATATCTGCATATGCTAGGCTCGTCAAGTTTAACCTGAGTATTCTGCATGTGCAAAACTGGCTTGCACCCGTTGTAGATGGACGTAGAGCTTATCACACCCGATCATCACGTGGTGTCTGGGCACGACGAACTTTGGCAACGGTGCATACTCAGGGAGAACACTTCTGGATAATTTAGTGAGAGATCATCTTATAATGCTACCATCAATCAAAGCAAGATAAGATGCATAAAAGGATAAACATCTCATGCAATCAATATAAGTGATATGATATGGCCATCATCATCTTGTGCTTGTGATCTCCATCTCCGAAGCACCGTTCATGATCACCATCGTCACCGGCGCGACACCTTGATCTCCATCGTAGCATCGTTGTCGTCTCGCCAATCTTATGCTTCCACGACTATCACTACCGTTTAGTAATAAAGTAAAGCATTACATCGCGATTGCATTGCATACAATAAAGCGACAACCATATGGCTCCTGCCAGTTGCCGATAACTCGGTTACAAAACATGATCATCTCATACAATAAAATTCAGCATCATGCCTTGACCATATCACATCACAACATGCCCTGCAAAAACAAGTTAGACGTCTTCTACTTTGTTGTTGCAAGTTTTACGTGGCTGCTACGGGCTTAAGCAAGAACCAATCTCACCTACGCATCAAAACCACAACGATAGTTTGTCAAATAGACTCTGTTTTAACCTTCGCAAGGACCGCGTGTAGCCATACTTGGTTCAACTAAAGTTGGAGAGACAGTCGCCCGCAAGCCACCTATGTGCAAAGCACGTCGGGGGAACCAGTCTCGCGTAAGCGTACGCGTAATGTTGGTCTGGGTCGTCTCGTCCAACAATGCCGCCGAACCAAAGTATGACATGCTGGTAGGCAGTATGACTTATATCGCCCACAACTCACTTGTGTTATACTCGTGCATATAACATCAACATAAATAACCTAGGCTCGGCTGCCACTGTTGGGTTTCGTAGTAATTTCAAAAAATTTCCTACGCACACGCAAGATCATGTGATGCATAGCAACGAGAGGGGAGAGTGTTGTCTACGTACCCACGCAGACCGACTGCGGTAGCATTGACGCAACGTCGAGGAAGTAGTCGTACGTCTTCACGATCCAACCGATCAAGCACCGAAACTACGGCACCTCCGAGTTCGAGCACACGTTCAGCTCGATGACGATCCCCGGACTCCGATCCAGCAAAGTGTCGGGGAAGAGTTCCGTCAGCACGACAGCGTGGTGACGATCTTGATGTACTACAGCAGCAGGGCTTCGCCTAAACTCCGCTACAATATTATCGAGGACTATGGTGGCTGGGGCACTGCACACGGCTAAGGAATAGATCACGTGGATCAACTTGTGTGTTTCTGGGGTGCCTCTGCCTCAGTATATAAAGGACTAGAAGGAGGGGGGCTGGCCGGCCAAGCTTGGCGCGCCAGGAGAGTCCTACTCCCTCTGGGAGTAGGATTCCCCCCCCCCCCCAATCCTAGTTGGAATAGGATTCGCGGAGGGGGAAAAGAGAGAGGGGGGCCGGCCACCTCTCCTTGTCCTAATAGGACTAGGGGAGGGAGGGTGGCGCGCAGCCCATCTAGGGCAGCCCCTTGTCTTTTCCACTAAGGCCCACTAAGGCCCATATAGCTCCCCGGGGGGTTCCGGTAACCTCCCGGTACTCCGGTAAAATCCCGATTTCACCCGGAACACTTCCGATATCCAAACATAGGCTTCCAGTATATCAATCTTTATGTCTTGACCATTTCGAGACTCCTCGTCATGTCCGTGATCACATCCGGGACTCCGAAAAACCTTCAGTACATCAAAATGCATAAACTCATAATATAACTGTCATCGTAACCTTAAGCGTGCGGACCCTACGGGTTCGAGAACAATGTAGACATGACGGAGACACGTCTCCGATCAATAACCAATAGCGGGACCTGGATGTCCATATTGGCTCCTACATATTCTACGAAGATCTTTATCGGTTAGACCGCATAACAACATACGGTGTTCCCTTTGTCATCGGTATGTTACTTGCCCGAGATTCGATCGTCGGTATCCAATACCTAGTTCAATCTCGTTACCGGCAAGTCTCTTTACTCGTTCTGTAATACATCATCCCGCAACTAACTCATTTAGTTGCAATGCTTGCAAGGCTTAAGTGATGTGCATTACCGAGAGGGCCCAGAGATACCTCTCCGACAATTGGAGTGACAAAACCTAATCTCGAAATACGCCAACCCAACATGTACCTTTGTAGACACCTATAGTACTCCTTTATAATCACCCAGTTATGTTGTGACGTTTGGTAGTACCCAAAGTGTTCCTCCGGTAAATGGGAGTTGCATAATCTCATAGTCATAGGAACATGTATAAGTCATGAAGAAAAGCAATAGCAACATACTAAACGATCGGGTGCTAAGCTAATGGAATGGGTCATGTCAATCAGATCATTCAACTAATGATGTGACCTTGTTAATCAAATAACAACTCTTTGTTCATGGTTAGGAAACATAGCCATCTTTGATTAACGAGCTAGTCAAGTAGAGGCATACTAGTGACACTCTGTTTGTCTATGTATTCACACATGTATTATGTTTCCGGTTAATACAATTCTAGCATGAATAATAAACATTTATCATGATATAAGGAAATAAATAATAACTTTATTATTGCCTCTAGGGCATATTTCCTTCACCAAACACATCAAGAGACGCTTCAATTCCATCCGGGATCTAGTCCAGGTGGGAGACATAGAGATTTGCAAGATACATACGGATCTGAATGCTGCAGAGCCGTTGACTAAGCCTCTTCCACGAGCAAAACATGATCAGCACCAAAGCTCCATGGGTGTTAGAATCATTACAGTGTAATCCAGATTATTGACTCTAGTGCAAGTGGGAGACTGAAGGAAATATGCCCTAGAGGCAATAATAAAGTTATTATTTATTTCCTTATATCATGATAAATGTTTATTATTCATGCTAGAATTGTATTAACCGGAAACATAATACATGTGTGAATACATAGACAAACAGAGTGTCACTAGTATGCCTCTACTTGACTAGCTCGTTAATCAAAGATGGTTATGTTTCCTAACCATGAACAAAGAGTTGTTATTTGATTAATGAGGTCACATCATTAGTTGAATGATCTGATTGACATGACCCATTTCATTAGCTTAGCACCCGATCATTTAGTATGTTGTTGTTTCTTTTCTTCATGACTTATACATGTTCCTATGACTATGAGATTATGCAACTCCCGTTTACCGGAGGAACACTTTGTGTGCTACCAAACGTCACAACGTAAATGGGTGATTATAAAGGAGCTCTACAGGTGTCTCCAAAGGTAGATGTTGGGTTGGCGTATTTCGAGATTAGGATTTGTCACTCTGATTGTGGGAGAGGTATCTCTGGGGCCCTCTCGGTAATGCACATCACATAAGCCTTGCAAGCATTACAACTAATATGTTAGTTGTGAGATGATGTATTACGGAACGAGCAAAGAGACTTGCCGGTAGCGAGATTGAACTAGGTATTGGATACCGACGATCGAATCTCGGGCAAGTAACATACCGATGACAAAGGGAACAATGTATGTTGTTATGCGGTCTGACCGATAAAGATCTTCGTAGAATATGTAGGAGCCAATATGGGCATCCAGGTCCCGCTATTGGTTATTGACCGGAGACATGTCTCGGTCATGTATACATTGTTCTCGAACCGTAGGGTCCGCACGCTTAACGTTACGATGACAGTTATTATGAGTTTATGCATTTTGATGTACCGAAGGTTGTTCGAAGTCGCGGGTGTGATCACGGACATGACGAGGAGTCTCGAAAGGGTCGAGACATAAAGATTGATATATTGTAAGCCTATGTTTGGATATCGGAAGTGTTCCGGGTGAAATCGGGATTTTTCCGGAGTACCGGGAGATTACCGGAACCCCTCGGGAGCCATATGGGCCTTCATGGGCCTTAGTGGAAAGGAGAAAGGGGCAGCCCAAGGTGGCCGGCCCCCCTCTCTCTCTCTTTCCCCCCTTGAGGATTCCTATTCCAACTAGGATTGGGGGGGGGGATCCTACTCCCAGAGGGAGTAGGACTCCTCCTGGCGCGCCCCAAGGCTGGCCACACCTCTCCCCCCTTGCTCCTTTATATACAGGGGCAGGGGGCACCTCTAGACACAATTGATCCCCGTGATCGTTCCATAGCCGTGTGCGGTGCCCCCTGCCACCATATTCCACCTCGATCATATTGTAGCGGTGCTTAGGCGAAGCCCTGCGACGGTAGTACATCAAGATCGTCACCACGCCGTCGTGCTGACGGAACTCTTCCCCGACGCTTTGCTGGATCGGAGCCCGGGGATCGTCATCGAGCTGTACATGTGTTAAGAACTCGGAGGTGTCGGAGTAACGGTGCTTGGATCGGTCGGATCGGGAAAACGTACGACTACTTCCTCTACGTTGTGTGATCGCTTCCGCAGTCGGTCTGCGTTGGTACGTAGACAATACTCTCCCCTCTCGTTGCTGTGCATCACCATGATCTTGCGTGTGCGTAGGAAAATTTTGAAATTACTACGTTCCCCAACAGTCGGTCCTTTCTACAATCTGGCAGGTCTCATCACCCATATCTTGGTTCAAGGGACAGCCGTGAACGAGCCTGTTGGTGACGCTAAAACAGATGAAGCGCCTGCAGTGCCAACTCCAAAGAAGTTGAAGAAGCCCAAGGCTTCAAAGCCTGCCCCTTCACCGAAAATCTCAAGGGCGAAGCCACTGGCAACTGCACCTCCTGAAGACAGTGTGCAGTCTGAAGACTTATCACGCATCTCCAAGCCCTAGAAGAGCAAGATGCCTCTGCCACACACCGGCCAAGAGCTCACAGCTGCTGCCATTCTGCGCAATGATGACATTGATCTATCAAGTGACGAAGATCTCGCAGATGACGCTCTTGAGCAACTCATCAAGAGCAAAGAAGAGGCAGAAATCTTCAATGAACTGCCGCTCTTTGATGTCACAATCATTCACAACTTCATTGATGAATGGTTTGACACGCCAAACATCAGCTTTGATGATCTGCAGCTACCCATTGGCCT
The DNA here is from genome assembly GCF_018294505.1 of Triticum aestivum. Taxonomy (NCBI): domain Eukaryota; kingdom Viridiplantae; phylum Streptophyta; class Magnoliopsida; order Poales; family Poaceae; genus Triticum; species Triticum aestivum. The sequence goes on along the minus strand of NC_057809.1, from coordinate 2,550,125 downwards.
CAGTGTCGCCTTCCATGGCGCCATTGCTTCAGAACTAGCCATCGCCCAGCGTGTTGTTGAACTGAAGCAGAAGATTGACTATGAAAAGGCTCAGTTCAAGAAGCATATGGCCAAGCTCAGCGTGCAAGATGTGAAGAACTTCAAGATTATGCTGCACGAGCTCAAGGAAGCCTTTTTGAAGAAACGTGCAGAAGCTCAGGGTTAGCGTGAGTGCATGAAGACTCTGGCTGACAGATGTGTGCAAGCCTACAATGAGGCTGAGAAGCGCAAGGCACTTGGGCGTCCTGGCATCGACCCCAGGATGGCCGCGAAGAAGAAGAAGAAGCCTGTTACGGCTGTACCCGATGCACCAAGGCAGGAAGCAGTTCCGATTGTCTTCCCCACAAGAATGACTGGCTCGAAGCCAAAAAGCTGGTCAACAGCTTCAGAGCTCAAGAAGACGAGGACTGCTGAGGCTGAAGCGAGGAAAAGGAAATATCCTGAAGCCTCTCCTACTTCCCCCTCCAAGAAAAAGAGAAAGATCAAGAAAGATAGGGCTGCTCCCACAGAGCTCTTGGTTGTTGAACCCATTTCCATGGTTCACCCCGACGCCAATCCACAAGAACGCCAATTGACCATCCATGTGCCTGCTTTCACAGAGGCTCATGAAGCTGAAGACATTCCAGCAGCTGATCCCATTGCTGCTGAAGACATTGGTCAACATGACAATGTAGAAGATGGTGCAGTCCTTCCTCAGTTCAAGAAAAGCGAACTCATCAGCATTGGTCGTCCTCTGACGCCAGTGGCTCAGGATGCTTCATGGGCGGATCGCCCACAAGAGGAAGAAGACAATGAGGCCCAGCCCACTCAAACTCCACAGGCGTCACCCGCGTTGCGCAGGCTTCGCAAAGGTCCAAGGCCTCAAGTCTCTGCTGAAGACATTCTGGCTGCATCAGCCGAAGAAGAAGAAGTACCACAAGTCCCCCCGTCTCACCAAGAAGCAGTTCTTACAGAAAACGTGCTTGTGTCCGACCCTCCAGCTCGTCAAGTGGAGGATGAAAATCGTGTGGCTGCCACAACTAACAATGAAGCTAATGTGGAGCCCTCCCCACCAAAAGCATCAGACAGCGAAGCCACTGATCCTGACACTTCTGTTCCTGAGTCTGCTGCCAGTCCCCAGTTTGACTATCATGTTGAGCACAGGCCTCAGGTACAGAAGCCAATCCCAAGACTGCCAAGGTTCCCAGGTCCTGCATCAGCACCTGGCTCCTTCAACATCAATGGCTTCAGGGCAGACAATACATTCTTCAATAGCTCCAAGAACCCCTACTCAAGGGAAAGGATTTCATCAGATCGGTTCTGGAGCTATCCTCAGCGAAGCTATTACTCATGCATACTGTACAACCAAGGTCGCATCTTCCCACGCAAGCGCCTTGATGTTGAAGCTATAGCGGGTCTGCCCTGCCTAGAAGAAGCTTTGGATTGCTTCAAGAAAGTTGGACTGCTGCCATTCATAACTGACCAAGAGCATTGGAATGAAGAGCTGCTGCTCCAATTCTATGCCACACTCCACATCCGTGGGTACAACAGAGATCCAAAGACTTGGGTCCTGGAGTGGATGACCGGCAATGTTCATCACGAAGCCAATGCATTTGACATCATTGAGCTCACTGGCTTGCCCACTCATGGCGATCTCTTCGAGCAAGGCTGTCAGCTGCATACTGAAGCTATTGAGAGCATCTTTCAGAGGCCTGAACCTGATATGAGTCAGATGCTCAGCATGATGAAGCCATTGCCCCAAGATGCTGCTCATCCCACAGAGTTCTTCATTGAAGACCTTGAGTATCTGCCAAGAACCATCTATCACATCATCAGGCGGACTCTCTGGCCCATTAAAGGACACTCTCCAAATGCCAAGATTGAGGGTGCAATGAAGACTTTGATATTCTATATCCTTCATGGCAAATGCTTCAATGCACAGGACTTCTTCATACGCCAACTTGCTGCATCAGGCACTGATCTGTTTGGTTTGAAGTTCTACGCCCCTTGGGTCATGCGACTGATCAAGCTTCACTCTGCTATCTCGTATCAACCCTCAGCCCGCAACCATCGTATCTTCTTGCCTGATGTGGATACCTCTGCTGAAGCCATCTATCCTGAGCCTGCCAAGCAACCTCTAAGCCTTCAGAATGCAGAACACCAGAGCTTCACTCAAAACATTGAAGGAGTTGAAGCAGTCTCTTGGGTGTATCCTTTGGCTGGCACTACACGTGCACCACGCCCTGCTTCCACTGAAGCCACTGATAGCACAACTGCTCCAAGACCCAAGAAGCGCACTCGTGTTCTCAATGACCGAGAGATTCTTGTGGCCCTTCATCAAAAACAGGATAGGCATCATGACTGGCTGAAGCGTCAGATGAAAAGCCTCTTGGTGGATGTTAATCGCATTCGAAATCTTGCTACCAAGAATGCTTTCGTTACCCATGAAACATGTCGCCGCACATGGAAAGGGCTAACGATGATGTGTTCTGAAGCTGATCTTCAAGAGGATGGCTTCACTGAGCGATTCAAGTTTGACTCCACACCTCCTAGAAGGGCTGTGCTGCGAGGAACACCAAACCTTGAAGACTCTGAGTTCTCTTCCTCTGCTGCCACAGTGACCGCCAGAGTTATCGAGGATGAAGATGATGCTACTTCACCGCCACCTCCTTCAGCACACATCGATACTGATCCAAGTTCGTCTGCACCGCCAAACACCACCGAAGACCCTGCTACTTCACCTACTCCTCATGGGAACGAGTAGATGCTCTATGTCTTCAAACCTTTTTGGTCCTCACTGACAAAAGGGGGAGAAGCATATGAGGTTGATAGTCTTCAAGCGGGTCCATATGGGCGGGTGCTTTATATTTTGCTTCGTGCTTACAACTCTCGTTTTGCTACATTTGGTTCTTTGAGTTGTAACACCTAAACTCGATGGTCGTCTGCTACTTATTTGCCAACTTGTTTTGCGATGATAAATTCCGCATGTGCGACGATAAATTCCGCACTTAAATCATTCTGCAGACGTCCATTTTTCATTATGCATGTCATTATCTTCATATACTTTCACATGCATAGTGGAGTGTCATCATAAGGTGAAGTGGATCTCCACAAGTACAACCTGTCATGTGCATTTGCATTCCAAAAGCAAATTACTTATATGCACATCTTCAGGGGGAGCCCTTGCAACTTATGAAGACAATTCCTTATCCTTTAAAATTTCACAGCTTATATTCCCCGTTGAAAACTTCAACTAGTTTGTCATCAATCACCAAAAAGGGGGAGATTGCAAGTGCATCTAGTGCCACCCCTAGTTGGTTTTGGAGTATTGACGACAAACCTAGATGAGGGACTAATGTGTTTGTGAGAATTGCAGGATAACACAGGTAGAAGTCCCTCATTGATTCGGTTTTCCTACCAGAGATGACCCCTAAAAATGTATGAAGACATTGAAGTCAATGGTGGTATATGAAGATATTCACATTGAAGACTATGACAAGAGAATACACCACATGAAGCCTATGGAGCTCGAAGACTTAGATCTTTCGTAGTTCTTTTTCATTTGTGTTGAGTCATAGGAACCACCGTATTGTTAAGTGGGGTCCAAGAGAACCAGTCACAATGACTGAAGTGATGCCTAAACATAAAACCTATGTCTTCGAGTGAAGACTATGAGAGCAAATCTTGTCCAGAGTCGGACAAGTCAGCTTTGCTTGTAGCCCAAGTAAAGTTGCCGTGTGGGTTTGAAATCTGACCGTTGGAACACGTGTCAGTTCCTTAGTGACCCAGGGTCATTTTGGACAAATCAGGTCGGGTTGCCTAGTGGCTATAAATAGCCCACCCCCTACAACCATAAACGGTTGGCTGCTCAGATTCAGTGCACGGCTTTTGTCGTTTGAGAGCAACCCACCTCGAAGCCTTTGAGAGAGAGAATACCTTGCGAGGATAAAGCCCTAACCACCCAGAGCCAGAGAGAATTGGGCGTCACTTAAGTCTTCTTGTCTGAGTGATCTGAAGACTTATTACACTTGAGGACTGTGCATCCTCCAGCCGGCTAGGCGTCGCGTTCTGAGCATCCAAGAGACATTGTGGATTGCCGGTGAACGAAGTCTGTGAAGGTTTGGGAGTCTACCTTGAAGACTTACCAGAGTGATTGGGCGAGGTCTGTGTGACCTTAGCTCAAGGAGAATACGGTGAGGACTGGGTGTCCTGAGCTGCGTGTTCAGGACTGGGTGTCTGGGACTGTGTGTCCTAAGGTTTAAATACCTAGCCGCTCCAACCAGACGTACAGTTGTCACAGCAACTGGAACTGGTCCAACAAATCATTGTCTTCAATGAGTCACTGGTTTCATCTTCACTTCCCTTTACTTATTGTTACTCGTTGTGAAGTCATTGCATGTTTGCTCTATCTTTTGTCTTCACAACGTGAATGTATGTTCTGTTTGGCTTCATAATATCTTCCTACCTGATCCTTACTACACTGCAGCTATTTGTCATTGTGCTTTCACTATATTGAATACTTGACCATGGCTTGCCTAGTGTAGTCTACCTTCCGCTGCATAGTAATAGGCATATATCTACTGTTTGTCTTCATAACTTCCATGTTTTGAAGACTTTCATAAAAATCGCCTATTCACCCCCCCTCTAGTCGATATAGCGCACTTTCACAATGCCACCGGAGCGTCGCACCAGGCCCTCATACATGCGGGGTGGTGTGGTGGCATGTCCGAAGAGGCGGGACGCGTCTCCGGGGCGTGGCCCCCCCTCACGAACGGCGATGACACGGTCGCTCTGCGGTAACGATGCGGCAGAGGTGGAACGTGTCATCGCCGTCCGTGAGGGGGGCCCACGCCCCGGAGACGCGTCCCGCCTCTTTGGACATGCCACCACACCACCCCGCACGTATGAGGGCCCGGTGCGACGCTCCGGTGGCATTGCTACCCCCCAGTACCCCCGTCTCGCCTAACCCTGTAGCGTTTGACCACGGGATCTAGCCCTTTGACTTTGCACGGACGGGCTTTGACCAGTGGACCTCCCCACCCGGTTGTGTTAGGTCAGCCCATAGGAACACTTTGGAGCAACATCCGGGCCAGACCCACAGCAAGATCCCCTCTGTGTAGACCCCACGTGTCCGTTTCCCCCCTCCAGGTGCCGGCGGCGGCGCCGTCCGTGAGGGGGTGCACACCCCAGACACGCGTGCCGGGCGTTTTCAACCGCCACAACACTTCCAGACTTGTGAGAGGCCGCCTACACAAGATTTGGCGGCATGCTAGCCCCCGGAGGCCGCCGGCCACAGCCGTAGACGCGCGAAGGGCAATCCGCGTAGAGGGAATTTTTCGGATACTTGTCCATCACCAAAAATTATGAAAAAATACCATCGTTCCTATAGCACATGTGCCCGCGTCGTGCAAAAAAACTTATGATTTTATCGCTCTCCGAGTGTTTAGTAATATTGACGCCGCATCGTTACCGCAGAACGTCTACTACCGTATCATCGCCGTCCGTGAGGGGGGGCCATGCCCCGGAGACGCGTCCCGCCTCTTGGGACATGCCACCACACCACCCCGCATGTATGAGGGCCCGGTGCGACGCTCCGGTGGCATTGCTACCCCCCAGTGCCCCCGTCCCGCCTAACCCTGTAGCATTTGACCACGGGATCTAGCCCTTTGACTTTGCACGGACGGGCTTTGACCATTGGACCTCCCCACCCGGTTGTGTTAGGTCAGCCCATAGGACCACTTTGGAGCAACATCCGGGCCAGACCCACAGCAAGATCCCCTCCGTGTAGACCCCACACGTCCGTTTCCCCCCTCCAGGTGCCGGCGGCGGCGCCGTCCGTGAGGGGGGGCACACCCCGGACACGTGTGCTGCGCGTTTGCAACCGCCACAACACTTCCAGACTTGTGAGAGGCCGCCTACGCAAGATTTGGCGGCATGCTAGCCCCCAGAGGCCGCCGGCCACAGCCGTAGACGCGCGAAGGGCAATCCGCGTAGAGGAAATTTTTCGGATACTTCTCCATCACCAAAAATTATGAAAATATACCATCGTTCCTATAGCACATGTGCCCGCGTCGTGCAAAAAAACTCATGATTTTATCGCGCTCCGAGTATTCAGTAATATTGACGCCGCATCGTTACCGCAGAACGTCTACTACCGTGTCATCGCCGTCCGTGAGGGGGGGCCACGCCCCGGAGACGCGTCCCGCCTCTTCGGACATGCCACCACACCACCCCGCATGTATGAGGGACCGGTGCGACGCTCCGGTGGCATTGCTACCCCCCAGTGCCCCCGTCCCGCCTAACCCTGTAGCGTTTGACCACGGGATCTAGCCCTTTGACTTTGCACGAACGGGCTTTGACCAGTGGACCTCCCCACCCGGTTGTGTTAGGTCAGCCCATAGCAACACTTTGGAGCAACATCCGAGCCAGACCCACAGCAAGATCCCCTCCGCGTAGACCCCACACGTCCGTTTCCCCCCTCCAGGTGCCGGCGGCGGCGCCGTCCGTGAGGGGGGGCACACCCCGGACACGCGTGCCGGGCATTTGCAACCGCCACAACACTTCCAGACTTGTGAGAGGCCGCCTACGCAAGATTTGGCGGCATGCTAGCCCCCGGAGGCCGCCGGCCATAGCCGTAGACGTGCGAAGGGCAATCCGCGTAGAGGGAATTTTTCGGATACTTCTCCATCACCAAAAATTATGAAAAAATACCGTCGTTCCTATAGCACATGTGCCCGCGTCGTGCAAAAAAAAACTCATGATTTTATCGCGCTCCGAGTATTTAGTAATATTGACGCCGCATCGTTACCGTAGAACGTCTACTGCCGTGTCATCGCCGTCCGTGAGGATGGGCCACGCCCCGAAGACGCGTCCCGCCTCTTCGGACATGCCACCACACCACCCCGCATGTATGAGGGCCCGGTGCGACGCTCCGGTGGCATTGCTACCCCCCAGTGCCCCCGTCCCGCCCAACCCTGTAGCATTTGACCACGGGATCTAGCCCTTTGACTTTGCATAGACGGGCTTTGACCACTGGACCTCCCCACCCGGTTGTGTTAGGTCAGCCCATAGGAACACTTTGGAGCAACATCCGGGCCAGACCCACAACAAGATCCCCTCCGTGTAGACCCCCCGCGTCCGTTTCCCCCCTCCAGGTGCCGGCGGCGGCGCCGTCCGTGAGGGGGGGCACACCCCGGACACGCGTGCCGGGCGTTTGCAACCGCCACAACACTTCCAGACTTGTGAGAGGCCGCTACGCAAGATTCGGCGGCATGCTAGCCCCCGGAGGCCGCCGGCCACAGCCGTAGACGCGCGAAGGGCAATTCGCGTAGAGGAAATTTTTCGGATACTTCTCCATCACCAAAAATTATGAAAAAATACCATCGTTCCTATAGCACATGTGCCCGCGTCGTGCAAAAAAACTCATGATTTTATCGCGCTCCGAGTATTTAGTAATATTGACGCCGCATCGTTACCGCAGAACGTCTACTACCGTGTCATCGCCGTCCGTGAGGGGGGGGGGCACGCCCCGGAGACGCGTCCCGTCTCTTCGGACATGCCACCACACCACGTCGCATGTATGAGGGCCCGGTGCGACGCTCCGGTGGCATTGCTACCCCCCAGTGCCCCCGTCCCGCCTAACCATGTAGCATTTGACCACGGGATCTAGCCCTTTGACTTTGCACAGACGGGCTTTGACCAGTGGACCTCCCCACCCGGTTGTGTTAGGTCAGCCCATAGGAACACTTTGGAGCAACATCCGGGCCAGACCCACGACAAGATCCCCTCCGTGTAGACCCCACGCGTCCGTTTCCCCCCTCCAGGTGCCGGCGGCGGCGCCGTCCGTGAGGGGGGCACACCCCGACACGCGTGCCGGGCGTTTGCAACCGCCACACCACTTCCAGACTTGTGAGAGGCCGCCTACGCAAGATTTGGCGGCATGCTAGCCCCCGGAGGCCGCCGGCCACAGCCGTAGACGCGCGAAGGGCAATTCGCGTAGAGGGGATTTTTCGGATACTTGTCCATCACCAAAAATTATGAAAAAATACCATCGTTCCTATAGCACATGTGCCCGCGTCGTGCAAAAAAAACTCATGATTTTATCGCGCTCCGAGTATTTAGTAATATTGACGCCGCAGCGTTACCGCAAAACGTCTACTACTGTGTCATCGCCGTCCATGAGGGGGGGCACGCCCCGGAGACGCGTCCCGCCTCTTCGGACATGCCACCACACCACCCCACATGTATGAGGGCCCGGTGCGACGCTCCGATGGCATTGCTACCCCCAGTGCCCCCGTCCCGCCTAACCCTGTAGCGTTTGACCACGGGATCTAGCCCTTTGACTTTGCACGGACGGGCTTTGACCAGTGGACCTCCCCACCCGGTTGTGTTAGGTCAGGCCATAGGAACACTTTGGAGTAACATCCGGGCCAGACCCACAGCAAGATCCCCTTTGTGTAGACCCCACGCGTCCGTTTCCCCCCTCCAGGTGCCGGCGGCGGCGCCGTCCGTGAGGGGGGGCACACCCCGAAGCCCCAAGACGGGCGTCTGCGCATGCATGAACACTTTCACATATGCATCGGGACCCGTGTGATGTTTCGGTGACATAGCTACACCCCGAACCCCCCCCCCCACCAACCAGAATTCCTTCCGTGTCGACC